>NC_085992.1:18895850-19055868 GCF_030014385.1 Trichomycterus rosablanca
CTAACAAAGCATCCAGAAAAACAGATGGACTACAGTCAGTAATTGTAAAACTACAAAGTGCTTCTATATGGAAAGTGGAGCTGGTAAAGTAGACATTGAGTGTAGAAACAAGGAGGTGATTTTAATGTTATGGCTGTTATTCTGTAATTATTTATACACTGGTTCACAGTGGGTGTAGCAGAAAGACTTGAAATCAATAAGTAGGAGGGATGTCCATATACTTTTGGCCACACAGTTTGTAAACTAGGATTAATGCTGTAGTCCGGGCAGTGTTAGCTCAACAATGATACATTGTCACAATGTTACATTTTAAAGCTAAAAATGTAAGGTGTGGGGAAGGGGGGGGGGGGGGTTGTGACATTCCTGCTTTGTGCCCAGTGTTTCTGGTAGTGCACATGGTAGTAGACATGGTTTGACAAGTTTGGAGTAAAAAAACATAAACAGTAGCCCCCACAAAGCAATGACCCCAACCCCATCAAACATGTTTGGGATGAACTTAAACATCAGTTGTAAGCCGGCTATCGGTACCTGACCTTACGAATGCTCTACTGATTGAATAAGCACAGATTCCCACAATCACCCTCCAAATTCTTGTGAAAAGCCTTTCCAAAACAAATGAAAAGCCAAAAGTACACGGATCCCACCCAAGCCTTTATAACAGTTTTAAAAGATCACACACAGAAGGAAATATAATTGGTTTTACTCGACTAGAGGCTGCATTAAAGTGAGTACAGCACTGATTGGAAACATTGGCCCTTTTATGAATAAAACATCCAGCCACCTGTGTGACAGGTAACTTTTGCTTTTCCTTTCACCAATGAACAAAGGTTCCTCATTTCTTAGACCAAGCACTACTCCAAATCTAATCAAAACCTCCTGACACCAATTATAAGCATTGTATAACAAGTACTCGGATGGTCATTTTGGACTATAGGGTGTAACAGGGTCAACCCTAATATACTTATTCTCAATATACAAGAAGTAATACAATATATAATTCACTTTTTTATGCATTTTCTCCCTATTTTCCTCCCAATTTTGTCTTCTGCTGGTGAGAGATGCCAGAATGCATCCAAGGAGAGCACATCGCTGCCCTCCTCTTCTCGCCCCTGCACTCTGCACAGGCGTCTCTTCTGCCAATCAGGGTCCTTACACAGGGTATGAAGACCCACCCACCGACACATAGTCCAGCCCCCACCCTGCAGATACGGTGGTCAATTAGTATCTGCTGCAGGCACTGCCAGCTATGCCCGCCAGATTTCGCCCAGCAACACCGGTAAAAAGCCTTTCTAAAACAAATGAAAAGCCACAAGTACACTGACCAGGATGAAACAGTTGGTAAAAAGAAATGACCAAATAAATAGATTTAATGAGCTTCATGATTACACTTTAATTTTAAACATAATAATAAGCACAGCTCTGTATACATACTCAGTAATGGGACTTCTTTTTAAAGGCCATTCTCACCCAAGCATTTCATAACACAAAGGGAAATATAATGGGGTTTTCACTCGACTAGAGGCTGCATTAAAGTGAGTACAGCACTGACCTGAACCATTGGCCCTTTTACGAATAAAACCTCCAGCCACCAGTGTGACAAGTAACTTTGCTTTTACTTTCAATGCCAGTTACTAATGAGATTTTTCATTTCCTAGACCATGCACTACTTCAGATTGAATCAAAACCTCCAGACACCACATTTGTATAACAAGCAGTTTTCTTTAATTTCATTTTAATGAGTTTCGGATTATGATTTTGGACTATAAGACGCCACAGGGTCAACCCTAATATACTCATTCTCAACAGGTGTATTATATATACAAGGGCTAATACAATACATAATTCACTTATTTTATAGTTTCTTTATATATTTAAGAATATTCTCATGTGTATTATTATTGGCTTCTGTTTAACCACCACTGTCAATTGTCCTTCCTCTTGTGTCCTTTATCTAAACAGCACTTAAATGCATTGTTTGGCACTAACAGCTGCTGGTGTCATCTCTTTAATGAGAACAGTAAGAAAATAAGATGTTTTAATGTAACTTTGCAGTGAATGGCAAATTTAAGTGTTTTAAAGAACTATTTAATGTGTGTGTGGTTGCTTTTTTTATGCAAATAGATATGATGGCGTATTAGGGCCACTATAAATATTTTGTTAAGATTTGATTTCGAGGCTAAAGTCAAAATGATTTCAATATTAAAGTCGAAATATTATGGCCATAGCAACCTTTTCGTGTTTAAATGAGGGATGTTCATGCTTTGGTAATGTAATACTTTCATATTGGTTTCACAAATAAAGAAATCCTCAATCTCTTGGCACATCAGCACCAGTTTGTTAATAGCGTAAGGACGCTGAAACGGCTTTGCAATAAACTGCGTTTATTTAGAAGAACGTGCGCCACTGGTGCGAACGGCATCTGTGTCGTCGCCAGTACTTCAACCGAGCCTTGATAAACTAAAGCCATATGGCATCACTATAAATGGTTGAATTGATGGGTTTAGTCATAATGTCATGTGGATGGAAGCGTACAGTACACACAACCACCCAGAAGGAATCGCGGGTTTTTTAATAACCTCAGTAACGTAATGCGCATTGGAGGCTGCCCTCAGCGCTTGCGTGCCGATCCAGGTACTGAGACCAGTGCTTCTCTGAACTGACAAGCCTACAATGGCTGCACACTCTTTGGCCATAATATTTCCACTTTATTCTCATAATATTTCGACTTTAATCTCGAAATAATTTCGACTTTAATCTCGAAATAATTTCGACTTTAATCTTGAAATAATTTCGACTTTATTCTCATAATCATTTCAACTTTAATCTCGAAATAATTTTTACTTTATTTTCGCCCTAATCTGCCATCGTAAATAGATTAATATAACTTTTTTTGCACCTATTTAAAGAATATAACATACCATGCCTTTTACTATAAAGAAGATAAATTCCCGAAAATAAACCACATTCTGCATCTATCCTTTGAAGCCATAATTTAATTTAGATTTTTGCAGGGTATTAAAATGATCGGACAAAAATGCTCGGTCTTAAAAAGATATGCCTCGAAAGTCTCGTCTTGCATCAGGTATGGTTGTAGTAAAGCACAGTTTCCTCACAGGCCACACTGTATTCACTGTATACTATTAAACCCTAAACACAATAAGATATATGATATGAGATTTTAAAAATACAAAGCATTTGCATGTTTTAACACTGGACTATTCCACCATTAATTCGCACAAAAGACCCCTATATCATAATCCATTAGATAAGCTATGAATTAGCAATCAAGAAAAAAGCTCTATAGATACAAAAAAATTAACTAAAAAAGATGCTAACACACATGCTTAACAAAGAAAGAAAAAATTGAATTGAATGCATTTAGATATTGATATATAGGGTGTGGTCGAAAACCTAGTAAGCTCTCTACATAGACAGCATTTTACGTCATCCTACACGCGCTCCCGAGAAGGAGGCTGTTAGAAATCCTAGATGCCTTAATATGCTGTCTACTAAGGATCTTAACATTTCAAGGCTATTTTGACTCAAGAACGAGTGAAAAATAAAAAACATGGCGGATGATGCTGAGTTATTTTCAAACGTAAATAAATTATTATTGATTGTTAATTTGTATAAACGTGTACAAGTGTAATTATTTGCAAGTTCGGGCTTGTCAGGGACAGTTTAACCGTGTTGCTAGCATTTTGTGCCACCTCATCCCATTGGTCTGAATGGCATGATGCTAACTGTGTTAGCTTAGTAAGCAAAACCTGATGTTATCGCTGTCTAAGTAGTGCGTTCGAATAACCTGCCTTAAGAGTCAATGACTTATTAGAATCCTCAGTACTGAGGCAGCTGCCTATGTAGACAGTAAGACAGCTCCCTAGGTTTTCGAACACACCACTTGCACCTTCTGTTTGTGAACAGTCTAAGTATGCTAACATTCACTACTTATGGCAGTCACAAGTGCTCTTATTATAGACAGTGGTGCTGTTATGAATTTCAGTCATTGTAAACACTGATAAACAACAATCAAAGTGAAATTTATGATGAATGGGTTGATTAATTAACCAAATTTTTTTTCCATTCAAGTTCAGAGGTAGTTTGTGCGGTTGTTAAGGGAAACAGCCTGCAAATGCATCCCTGCCACCTTCAAGTTACTCACCTACAGGCAGTGAAATGATTCAACCTTGAAATGGATCGATTTAGGACAGATCAAAATCAAAACACAGAGATTATTAATTTACCAGCAGAAAATAGGTGTTTCACGGCAGGAATGCAAAAATGTATTCAAATTCTAATAGCCTCATAACTGACGTCAACAATCATCCATTTAAATATTCAAATAATAACACTTTACTAAGTTTCATATTACTGCAGCCTCAGGCCTTATTGCATGATCATTTAAATCATAAAAATGAATGTTAAGCACATCCAGTTTAATATTACTTCATTACTATTTCACTGCAACAGCTGGCATTTCAGAACAATCCCACTGTTGGAGGTGTTGAATTTGTGCTCAGTCAAATTTTATTCCTGCCCTGAGGTGTGAGACATCTCCGGCTCCACTTCAAAATGACATATCAGCTGCTGGAAATTCATTCCAATTACCTTTTTACACACAGCATTAAGCAAACAGTGACTTCTAAATTGGTTATTTATTGGTTCATCATTAACAGACCTAACCACAGCGAATAATCCAAATAAAAAAAAAAAGCACTTTTAGCATTTTCACACCACATATGCAATATTAGAGACAGCTATGTGATCCACATGGTGTGTCTGTTCTGCAGTCGAAAAATAAAAAATTTGCTTCTGCATTTCTGCAGGTAAGATGGTGAAAATCTCAAAACAAAGAATCCAAGGCGCCGCTCAGGTGGTGCAGCGGTAAAACACGTTAGCACACCAAAGCTGACATTTCCAGCTCATCGGTTTAAAACTCAGCTCTGCCATCTGGCTGGGCTGGGCGGCTACATGAACAACGATTGGCTGTTGTTCATACAGGAAAGGACCTCATAACTGATGCAATTACGACCTCTGCTGGCTGTGGCTCTCCATACACAAAGCTGATCCACATATGAACTCGCCTCGTGCAGATGAAAAAATGCGCACATGTCGGAGGGGAAGTGTAAAAGTCTCGCTCTCCTCAATCAGAAGTAGGGATCAGCTACAGTAGAGAGGAAGCGTAATGCAATCAGGTAATTGGATATGACTAGACTGGGGAGAAAATTTGGGAAAAATGCAAAAAAAAAAAAAAAAGCATCCAGGATGTGTTTACATGGAAGAGTTGACGTAAAAATAGAATTTAGAAAATGATCAATTTACTTTTTAGTCTTTAGAAGTCGTTTGATTAAATGAATGCAGCTCATTTTCTACATTGTTTCTGACAGGCGTAATATCAAGACCACTGAAATGTTGGGGTGCTGTAAAGGGGGGGGGGTGATTTCAGAACAGTGACTGTGACCCTGATTTAAAACTTATGAGAGACCGAAACCTAAATGACCTGCACAAGTTTATGCAAGCAAAGCTCATTCTCCAAGACAGTTCAGATGTCATTTTCATGAATATAGTTGCCAGTCCTTCCCTTAAAGAGAGGATGAACTTGAGTGTGAGCTGCCCAATTCCATACAGGCTTCTCCTATATGTTTCTCCTAAATAAAAGTACATTAATATAGAGAAGTTGGCTGTTCATCTCAGGTAAAGCCTTTGCAATGCAAACCCTGTAGCAAATGTTTCAGTGAGTAACAAAAAATTGTAGAAAAAACGTCATAAATGTATACTGCAGCGTAACCTTGTAGGTCAAGCAAGCACTCACAATCCTCAGCAATAATACACTGTAATTTTCAACCAATATCATTATTTAGTCACAACATTTACTTCTTCTTCTTTCAACTGCTCCTGTTAGTAGTCACCACAGCGGATGATTCTTCTTCATCTTGCTCTGTCCTGAAAATCCTTCTGTCAGTCCAACCACCTGCATGTACTACTTTACCACATCCATAAACCTCCTCTTTTGGCCTTCTTTTCCTCCTCCTGCCTGGCAGCTCCATCACCAGCACCTTTCTCCTAATATAACTCTCATTTATACAACAGTTAGTTCCGACCTTACAATCTGATTGGTTGAGAAGCGTTCTAACCGTGCTGATATTTGTGATAACTGCACGGCCTTGGCACACCACAACTGTATTACTCCGCTGACGCGTTGCCAGTGACGACAAGTTGTTTGATGCCGATGCACATCATACAGAGCAGCAGAGGTGGAAAGTAACGAATTACATTTACTCGCGTTACTGTAATTGGGTAGTTTTTTTGTGTAATTGTACTTTTACTTAAGTATGTTTTGTATTAGGAATTGTAATTCGCTACATTTTAAATAACATCCGTTACTGAGTAAAAAAAAAACGCTAAAAAAATCATGTCAGTGAAACTGCTGCAGTGAATTCTGCCATGGGGAGTCGGATCTTTTAGCTCGGTTCCTTTTAAAGAGCCGTATATATATAACGACTCTCAGAAGCACGACTCGGCTCCTTTATTTCAGTTTAAAGGGCCGTTCAATAGAATCTAATCATTCTACGACACATCACTAGTGGTTATACAGTTTGAAAACGTTTTATGGGACTAAAATTACACATTATACATCCCTAAATGTTTTAAATGTTGTATCAACATGTTTTTTTCTATTATATTTTAATTAAAAACAACTATTGTGAGATATATCCACTTGTCCTGTTTGCATTACACAGAAGAGACATGCCCTCCTGTTTAAAAAGTAACTTAGTAACGTTTACTCTGAGTACATTTTAAATGAGTTACTTTTTACTTGAGTAGATTTTTAGACTAGTAACTTTACTCCCAATTAAGTAAAAATTCATTAAAGTAATAGTACCTTTACTTGAGTACAACTAACTGCACAATGAACGGAAGTGTGCATATTAACATATACAAATAACGCAATAACTCTAAAAATAAATAAATTCTATCTTTTAATTCCTAATTAATTTTATTTTTAGCTTTTTCTCCTTTTTCTTTTATCTTCGCTTATTCATATTCGCTTATTATTATTATTCCAAACTACTTTGGAACTTTGGTTATTTTGTAGTGTTAAACTACTGTATATATCTTTTTTAGCCTACTGTGTTAAGGCAGGGTAGGGAATTTTTACTGTTGCATAGCAGCAACTCATTCGTTGTGGAACTACTTTTTGGCGGAAGGTATTGTCAATATTCAAGCATATTTATTATGAAATTCAGGGCTTCTTTGATTTATTTTCTTTCTTTATTTTGTAAAAACTGTTGTATAATAGCAATAGAACACTTGAGGTCGTGTGTTATCGCGAATAACATCACGGCTGTAATGATCTGCGACCAAATCACAGTTCGCGATAACACACTCCCTCTCGTGTTCTATTGCTTAACTCTCCTCTGCACATCCCCAAAACCATCTCATTCTTTTCTCCCTGTCTCCAAAACTTCCTACCTGATCTGTCCATTTAATAATTCCAAATCTTCTTCGATCTGTCCATCCTCGTCACTCCCAACAAAAATCTTTATCTCAGCCACCTCCAGCTTCCTCTTCTGTATTATTTTGTCAATACCACCTCCTGCAAGCTATACAACATAGCAGGTCTCGCTGCTATCTTGTAAACACTCCACACTGCCTGCACTCTCTTCTTGTCTCTACCAAACTGTGTACACTCGACCACAAGTATTTAAACTCATCTACTGTCACCACTTTAACTTCTGCTGACAGCACCTTTCCACCACCCTCCCTCTCACTCACACACATGCTCGGTTTTACCCCTGCTAACTTTCATTCCTCTTCTCTCCTATGCATACCTTTATTTTAATTAAATATACAATAAACATTAATGAATAAATTAGTACTATGATAATGCTTAAATCTAATGTGCATACAATATTATATAACTAATCACTTATCAATATTCTGATTTTAGACTTCTAATTACCATTCACTATTGGCACTATTTTCAATATCTGCCACACAATTAGAACTAGTTTCACCATACACTAGTTTAACTATATACCATTCACTATTAGCATTACTTTAACTATATACTATTCACTATTGGCACTACTTTCTCTCAATACCATTCACTACCAGCACTGTTTTCACTATATACCATTTATTATTAGCACTGTTTTCAATATCTACCACACAATTAGCACTAGTTTCACCATACAACATTAGCACTAGTTTCACTATATACAGTGGTGTTCAAAAAAATAGCAGTCCAACACCATTAACCTGATAAATCACTGTTTTTAGTAGAAATGCTATTTCTACATAGCAAAAAATTTACTTGAAAGTGTAGTAGAGTAATGAAAACAAAACAAACCCAACAATTAACACATGCATGCCACTCATTCTGAGTAATCGAAGCATTGATTGAAAGGGGGTTGTTCAAAGTAATAGCAGTGAGGAGTTCAATTGGTGAAATCATTCATTCTGCAGAAGAACGCGTGTCAATTTTGGCCCTTATTTAATTTAGGAGGGTGGCAAATGTTGCACAGGTTGGTCATAGCACATTTCCTTCTGAATTACTGGGTAAAATGGGTTGTTCCAGACATTGTGATGAACAGCGTACTTTGATTAAAAAGTTGATAGTAGAGGGACAAAACATACAGAGAAGTGCAGCAGATTATTGGCTGCTCAGCTAAAATGATCTCAAATGCCTTGAAGTGACAACCAAAACCTGAAAGATGCAGAAGGAAGCGTGGAACTACTGTTCAAATGGATCAAAGAATAGCCAAAATGGCAAATACTCAGCCAATGATCACCTCCAGAAAGAATTAGGAACATCTGAAGTTACCAGTGAGTACAGAAGATGATTAAGTGAAGCCAATTTGCCAGCAAGAACTCCTTGCAAAGTCCCGTTGTTAAGAAAAAGACGTGTCCTGAATGGGTTCAAATTTGCCAAGGAACACATTGACTGTTCCAAAGAGAAATGGCTCAACATTTTGTGGACTGGTGAAAGAAAATTTTTTCTTTTTGGGTCTAGTGGCCGTAGACAGTATGTCAGACGACCATCGATCACTGAATTCAAGCCAGAGTACACTGTGAAGACAGTAAAGCACGGTGGTACAAAATTATGATATGGGGATGTTTTTCATACCATGGTGTTACGCCTATTTATCACATACGAGGGATCATGGATCAATTTAAATATATCAGAATACTTGAGCAGATCATGTTGCCCTATGTCGAAGAAGAAATGTCCTTAAAATGGGTGTTTCAACATGACAATGACCCAAAACATCTTGGTTACAGACAAACAAGATTGAGGTAATAGAGTGGCCAGCCCAATCCCCTGACCTCTATCCCATAGAGAACTTGTGGGCTGATATCTGAAACGCGTTCTTTTGAGGCAAAACCCAAAAATGCAGAAGAACTGTGGAATGTCGTCTAATCATCCTGGACTGGAATACCTGTTCAGAGGTGCCAGAAGTTGGTCGACGCCATGCAACACAGATATCGGAAACAATTGTAATGTCACTAAAAATTTGTTCAGTAATTTAAAGTAAACCTCAAACATTTTCAGTTTATCCATACATTTTTTGAGTTTTTAAAGAAAAATGCTGCACTGCTATTTTTTTGAACAGCCTAAAATTCATTTTTCTTAATTTTCTGTAAAGGATGAACACAAACTGGCTAAATGTTGTTAATGTTTTGATTTAGAATTGAAAGTGTAGTATTTTCAGTGCATTTGCATTTATGGAAATAAAAGGTATTATAATGATTTTGTGCTTTATTCGCCTTTTTAAAATCACTGCTATTTTTTGAACACCACTGTACCATTCACTATTACCACTACTTTTACTATATAGCATTCACTATTAGCACTATTGTCACTATAAACCATTCATTATTAGCACTATTTTCACTATATACCATTTACTAGTAGCACTGCTTTCACTATATATCATTCACTATTAGCACTACTTTCACAGCACTACTTTCACTATATACATTCACTAATAGCACTACTGTCACTCAATACCATCCACTATTAGCATTATATTCTCTATATACATTCACTATTAGCTCTACTTTCACTGTACACCATTCACTATTAGCACTACTTTCATTATATACCATTTATTATAAGCACCATTTTTACTATATACTATTCTACTAGCACTATTTCACTATATACCATTCTTTATTAACGCTACTTTTACTATACACTGTTCACTATTAGCACTGTTTTATTCAATACAATTCACTATAAGCATTACTTTCACTACATACCATTCATTATCAGCACTACTTTCACTATATACCATTCACTATAGCACTACTTTTACTATATACCATTCACTATAGCACTACTTTCACTATACACTAGCGGTCCCCAACCTTTTTTGCACCATGGACCGGTTTCATATAGGATATAATTTCACGGACAGGCGGGGGTGGAAGGAATTAAAATAATAATAATGATGTTAAAATAATAAAGTAATGACCCCGGTGGTTGGGGACCACTGCTATACACCATTCACTATCAGCCCTCCTTTGCTATAGACCATTTACTATAGCACTACTTTTACTATATACCATTCACTATAGCACTACTTTCACTATAAACCAATCACTGTAGACACTATTGTCACTCAATACCATTTACTATTAGCACTATTGTCACTATATATCATTCATTATTAGCACTATTTTCACTTAATAACATTTATTATCAGCTCTAATTTTACTATATACTATTCACTGTTATCACTATTTTCACTATAAACAATTCACTATTAGCACTATTGTTACTATATATCACTCACTATTAACACTATATTCACTATATACCATAAGCTCTATTTGCACTAGTTTCACTATATACCATAAGCACTATTTTTACTATATACAATTTACTATTAGCACTACTTTCACTCAATACCATTCACTATTAGCACTGTTTTCACTCAATACCATTCACTATTAACACTATTTCCACTCAATACCATTCATTATTAGCACTATTTTCACTCCATACCATTCACTATTACCACTATTTTCACTCAATACCATTCATTATTAGCACTACTTTCACTCAATACCATTCACTATTAACACTATTTTCACTATATACCATAAGCTCTATTTGAACTAGTTTCACTATATACCATAAGCACTATTATCACTATATACAATTTACTATTAGCACTACTTTCACTCAATACCATTCATTATTAGCACTATTTTTACTCAATAACATTCACTATTAGCACATGCATGTATAGCCCACGTTCATAACTGAATAACAAAGCATTACAAGCACTAGAGGGCAGCAAAACACAATACACGGCACGTTACTCCAACGCTTTCATTGTGTGGTAAATCAAAGTGAAATGCTGAAAGCACTGACTTAAATGCTACAGCGAACACAGACGCCAAGCACTTACCAGCATTCACAATGGCGTCCACCTCCAGTTCGGTGATGTCCCCTTTGTACAGAGAGACTTTATCACTCAGTGACACAGGGTGTTCCTTCTTTCCCTCTGATCCTGAAAAATCAACATAACACGGTTAATTATTTTTTTGATTTTATGTACATTTTTAATTCCTTTAATTGTGGTGACAAGCAAATTAATATCATTTTTGTCTTATTCATTTTTTGCCATCTAGTAATTTTTGTAACTATGAAAGAAACTGGTGTCATTCTTTTTAACCACTGTAAATGATTCAAAGTGTATTATTTTAAGCAAATAAAGAATAAAGAAATGTAATGTTTATAGAAAAGTGAAAATATTTTGATCAAATTAATTTTTTCTTATATTTGTCCCGCAAAGTATTTGCATTTACACCATTAAGCAGACGCTTTAATCATGGGCAAAAAGTGGCAACTCGTCTACTACTAGTTCAGTACCCTAACCACTGACCAAGCAAAGTATATAGTCTTTAACTTATTTTAATTTATAGACATTTTCCCCTGGAAGTAAATAAACATTCAGAATTGAGCTGGGACTAGTAGCTTCTACTTCACAATTATTACTTTATTATTAAGAAAATAATTAGAAGCCGGGCAGTTTGGTGTTCTTTTGGTGTTTTGAGGTGGTAATATACACTACTCAAAGATGAAGAGAACACTTAATCATCACAGTAAAACACAAGGTCAGTTAAACTTCAGGGATATCAATCTGCCCAGTTAGGAAGCATAAGCGATTGTGAATCAAGATCATCTGCTTTGGTGCAAATGAAAGTATCAACAGGTGCACCAGAGAGGTGCTCCCAAAAGGGAATGGTGGTTGTTTGCAGGTGGTGGCCACAGACAAATACTCTCTCCTTATCCTTCCTGACTGATTCTTCTCTAGTTTTGCATTTTGCTAGTGTCCGTGTCACTACTGGTAGCATGAGATGGTACCTGCAGCCCTTTCAAGTTGCACAGGTAGTCCAGCTCCTTCAGGATGGCACATACATACATGCTATCGCAAGAAGGTTTGCTGTGTCTCCCAGCACAGTCTCAAGAGCATGGAGGAGATACCAGGACACAAGCCGTTACACGAGGAGAGCAGGACAGGGCCGTAGAAGGGCATCAACCCACCAGCAGTACCGGTATCTGCTCCTTTGTGCAAGGAGGAACAGGAGGAGCACTGCCAGAGCCCTACAAAGTGACCTACAGTGGGCTACTTGTGTACATGTTTCTGAACAAACTGTCAGAAACAGACTCCATGAGGATGGCATGAGAGCCCGTCGTCCTCTAGTGGGACCTGTACTCACAGCCCAGCACCGTGCAGCTCGATTGGCATTCACCAGAGAACACCAAAATTGGCACCCTGTTCACTTCACAGATGAGAGCAGGTTCACAGAGCACATGTGACAGACGTGAAAGAGTCTGAAAACGCCCTGTTGAACGTTATGCTGCCTGCAGCATCATCCAGCATGACCGGTTTGGTGGTGGGTCAGTGATGGTCTGGGATGGCATATCCTTGGAGGGTCGCACAAACCTCCACGTGATAGCCAACAGTACCCTGAATGCTGTTAGGTACCGAGATGAAATCCTCAGACCTTATGCTGGCCCTGTGGCCAGAATGTGTAGGCAGTCCCTGGACGATGAAGGCATTGATGCCATTGACTGGCCCCTCACGTTCCCCAGACCTAAATCCAATTGAGAACCTCTGGGACTTTATGTATCACTGCATCCGACACCATCCGACACGCCAAGTCACGCCACAGACTGTCCAGGAGCTCACTGATGCCCTGATCCAGGTATGGGAGGACATCCCCCAGGACACCATCCGCAGTCCCATCAGGAGCATGCCCAGATGTTGCTGGGAGTGCATACAGGAACGTGGGGGCCATACACAGTACTGAGTAACATTATGAGTTGCCGTGATAAAATTTACGGATATTGGATGAGCCTATGATTTCAATGTTTTACTTTGTTTTTTAATATGAATTTGAGTCCAGCCCTCCATGGGTTCATGATTTTGGTTTCCATTGACTGTTGTTATATCATTTTGTTCCTAACTAATTACACAATTTGTTTTAGGCAACACTCCTAAGTGACTGCTAACATTTTGTCAAATTATGTCAAATCTTATGTGGCACACTGTGCACGATTTATGGTTGCACTTTTCACTTGCTGACTCTTGAACAAGGCATTGTTGTCATTTTATTAGGTTTTTTTAATGTCATGTTTTACTTTCGCTACACATTACATTCATGCTGGGACAGGTAAATACTGGTTACACAAGATTTATCAGTTCTTATTGTTAAACACCATCACTGACAATTTTGTATCTTCAATTCACCTCACTTGCATGTCTTTGGACTGCGGGAGGACACAAGAGCTACTGGAGAAACCAACACAGACACAGGGAGGACATGCAAACTCCACACAGAAAGGACCCAGACTGCTCCACCTGGGAATCAAACCCAGGACCTTCTTGCTGTGAGGCAACAGTTCTACCTACAGTTGTTGTTTAAGCAGTTTGTT
Source organism: Trichomycterus rosablanca (assembly GCF_030014385.1). NCBI lineage: Eukaryota > Metazoa > Chordata > Actinopteri > Siluriformes > Trichomycteridae > Trichomycterus > Trichomycterus rosablanca. The sequence continues at coordinate 18,909,808 of NC_085992.1, forward strand.
ATGTTGTTAATCATTTTGTCTTTTAGAACTTACCATGATTGCTCCAAATTGCAAGAGGTTTTTCTGACCAATCACATCTTTAATAAGGAAATCAGGTGCATTTATGTCTAGCAGGTCCGGTTTCCTCCGGAATTACTGAGTGCAATGCAGTAACAGACCCCAGACATAATGCCAATCCATCACAGGACCCCTCGCCAAATGTTTCTCTAAACAATTGATGTTAACTGTCATTTGTACTATTGTAATTGTAATATTTTATGTTCTTCTAAAACAAATCAGCCCGGGCATCCACTATTGTGCATATGGGTAGGCAGAACAGATTAAAATTGCATTAGCAATACAATCTGAGGAATAATTCAACATTTCTAAAAATTCTTAAACCGATCAGATGGTCAGACTGCAGCTTATACAATTCAGTCAAAAAACACTGAAAAAACGTTTTTTTAAGTTTTAGAAAACACTGAAATCCTAAAAATGTCATGCCATACGTGTTCCTCGTGTAAGCAAAATTGTAACCTCAGCTGTGTTTCAGCTGTGCCTTCATCTGGATGAACAGGATATTTTCCACCTTCACTTTTCTGTTTCCAGTAAAATGTTAGACAATTAGCTAGCATTAGATGGATAAAGCATATTTTATACTTATATAATTTTGTAATTACTAAATGTACATACTTTGTTTTCTTATTTAACATCCCTGATATATTAGAACCATAACAACCATTAAAATATTTTAACATTTAGGGACACTGTGTGTATATACTGTATATATATATATATATATATATATATATATATATATATATATATATATATATATATATATATATATATATACGTATATACTGTATATATATATATACAGTGTATCACAAAAGTGAGTACACCCCTCACATTTCTGCAAATATTTTATTATATCTTTTCATGGGACAACACTATAGACATGAAACTTGGATATAACTTAGAGTAGTCAGTGTACAACTTGTATAGCAGTGTAGATTTACTGTCTTCTGAAAATAACTCAACACACAGCCATTAATGTCTAAATGGCTGGCAACATAAGTGAGTACACCCCACAGTGAACATGTCCAAATTGTGCCCAAAGTGTCAATATTTTGTGTGACCACCATTATTATCCAGCACTGCCTTAACCCTCCTGGGCATGGAATTCACCAGAGCTGCACAGGTTGCTACTGGAATCCTCTTCCACTCCTCCATGATGACATCACGGAGCTGGTGGATGTTAGACACCTTGAACTCCTCAACCTTCCACTTGAGGATGCGCCACAGGTGCTCAATTGGGTTTAGTCCATCACCTTTACCTTCAGCTTCCTCAGCAAGGCAGTTGTCATCTTGGAGGTTGTGTTTGGGGTCGTTATCCTGTTGGAAAACTGCCATGAGGCCCAGTTTTCGAAGGGAGGGGATCATGCTCTGTTTCAGAATGTCACAGTACATGTTGGAATTCATGTTTCCCTCAATGAACTGCAGCTCCCCAGTGCCAGCAACACTCATGCAGCCCAAGACCATGATGCTACCACCACCATGCTTGACTGTAGGCAAGATACAGTTGTCTTGGTACTTCTCACCAGGGCGCCGCCACACATGCTGGACACCATCTGAGCCAAACAAGTTTATCTTGGTCTCGTCAGACCACAGGGCATTCCAGTAATCCATGTTCTTGGACTGCTTGTCTTCAGCAAACTGTTTGCGGGCTTTCTTATGCGTCAGCTTCCTTCTGGGATGACGACCATGCAGACCGAGTTGATGCAGTGTGCGGTGTATGGTCTGAGCACTGACAGGCTGACCTCCCACGTCTTCAACCTCTGCAGCAATGCTGGCAGCACTCATGTGTCTATTTTTTAAAGCCAACCTCTGGATATGACGCCGAACACGTGGACTCAACTTCTTTGGTCGACCCTGGCGAAGCCTGTTCCGAGTGGAACCTGTCCTGGAAAACCGCTGTATGACCTTGGCCACCATGCTGTAGCTCAGTTTCAGGGTGTTAGCAATCTTCTTATAGCCCAGGCCATCTTTGTGGAGAGCAACAATTCTATTTCTCACATCCTCAGAGAGTTCTTTGCCATGAGGTGCCATGTTGAATATCCAGTGGCCAGTATGAGAGAATTGTACCCAAAACACCAAATTTAACAGCCCTGCTCCCCATTTACACCTGGGACCTTGACACATGACACCAGGGAGGGACAACGACACATTTGGGCACAATTTAGACATGTTCACTGTGGGGTGTACTCACTTATGTTGCCAGTTATTTAGACATTAATGGCTGTGTGTTGAGTTATTTTCAGAAGACAGTAAATCTACACTGCTATACAAGCTGTACACTGACTACTCTAAGTTATATCCAAGTTTCATGTCTATAGTGTTGTCCCATGAAAAGATATAATGAAATATTTGCAGAAATGTAAGGGGTGTACTCACTTTTGTGATACACTGTATATACAGTGTATCACAAAAGTGAGTACACCCCTCACATTTCTGCAGATATTTAAGTATATCTTTTCATGGGACAACACTGACAAAATGACACTTTGACACAATGAAAAGTAGTCTGTGTGCAGCTTATATAACAGTGTAAATTTATTCTTCCCTCAAAATAACTCAATATACAGCCATTAATGTCTAAACCACCGGCAACAAAAGTGAGTACACCCCTTAGTGAAAGTTCCTGAAGTGTCAATATTTTGTGTGGCCACCATTATTTCCCAGAACTGCCTTAACTCTCCTGGGCATGGAGTTTACCAGAGCTTCACAGGTTGCCACTGGAATGCTTTTCCACTCCTCCATGACGACATCACGGAGCTGGCGGATATTCGAGACTTTGCGCTCCTCCACCTTCCGCTTGAGGATGCCCCAAAGATGTTCTATTGGGTTTAGGTCTGGAGACATGCTTGGCCAGTCCATCACCTTTACCCTCAGCCTCTTCAATAAAGCAGTGGTCGTCTTAGAGGTGTGTTTGGGGTCATTATCATGCTGGAACACTGCCCTGCGACCCAGTTTCCAGAGGGAGGGGATCATGCTCTGCTTCAGTATTTCACAGTGCATATTGGAGTTCATGTGTCCCTCAATGAAATGTAACTCCCCAACACCTGCTGCACTCATGCAGCCCCAGACCATGGCATTCCCACCACCATGCTTGACTGTAGGCATGACACACTTATCTTTGTACTCCTCACCTGATTGCCGCCACACATGCTTGAGACCATCTGAACCAAACAAATTAATCTTGGTCTCATCAGACCATAGGACATGGTTCCAGTAATCCATGTCCTTTGTTGACATGTCTTCAGCAAACTGTTTGCTGGCTTTCTTGTGTAGAGACTTCAGAAGAGGCTTCCTTCTGGGGTGACAGCCATGCAGACCAATTTGATGTAGTGTGCGGCGTATGGTCTGAGCACTGACAGGCTGACCCCCCACCTTTTCAATCTCTGCAGCAATGCTGACAGCACTCCTGCGCCTATCTTTCAAAGACAGCAGTTGGATGTGATGCTGAGCACGTGCACTCAGCTTCTTTGGACGACCAATGCGAGGTCTGTTCTGAGTGGACCCTGCTCTTTTAAAATGCTGGATGATCTTGGCCACTGTGCTGCAGCTCAGTTTCAGGGTGTTGGCAATCTTCTTGTAGCCTTGGCCATCTTCATGTAGCGCAACAATTCGTCTTTTAAGATCCTTAGAGAGTTCTTTGCCATGAGGTGCCATGTTGGAACTTTCAGTGACCAGTATGAGAGAGTGTGAGAGCTGTACTACTAAATTGAACACACCTGCTCCCTATGCACACCTGAGACCTAGTAACACTAACAAATCACATGACATTTTGGAGGGAAAATGACAAGCAGTGCTCAATTTGGACATTTAGGGGTGTAGTCTCTTAGGGGTGTACTCACTTTTGTTGCCGGTGGTTTAGACATTAATGGCTGTATATTGAGTTATTTTGAGGGAAGAATAAATTTACACTGTTATATAAGCTGCACACAGAGTACTTTTCATTGTGTCAAAGTGTCATTTTGTCAGTGTTGTCCCATGAAAAGATATACTTAAATATCTGCAGAAATGTGAGGGGTGTATTCACTTTTGTGATACACTGTATATATACAGTGTATCACAAAAGTGAGTACACCCCTCACATTTCTGCAGATATTTAAGTATATCTTTTCATGGGACAACACTGACAAAATGACACTTTGACACAATGAAAAGTAGTCTGTGTGCAGCTTATATAACAGTGTAAATTTATTCTTCCCTCAAAATAACTCAATATACAGCCATTAATGTCTAAACCACCAGCAACAAAAGTGAGTACACCCCTTAGTGAAAGTTCCTGAAGTGTCAATATTTTGTGTGGCCACCATTATTTCCCAGAACTGCCTTAACTCTCCTGGGCATGGAGTTTACCAGAGCTTCACAGGTTGCCACTGGAATGCTTTTCCACTCCTCCATGATGACATCACGGAGCTGGCGGATATTCGAGACTTTGCGCTCCTCCACCTTCCGCTTGAGGATGCCCCAAAGATGTTCTATTGGGTTTAGGTCTGGAGACATGCTTGGCCAGTCCATCACCTTTACCCTCAGCCTCTTCAATAAAGCAGTGGTCGTCTTAGAGGTGTGTTTGGGGTCATTATCATGCTGAAACACTGCCCTGCAACCCAGTTTCCGGAGGGAGGGGATCATGCTCTGCTTCAGTATTTCACAGTACATATTGGAGTTCATGTGTCCCTCAATGAAATGTAACTCCCCAACACCTGCTGCACTCATGCAGCCCCAGACCATGGCATTCCCACCACCATGCTTGACTGTAGGCATGACACACTTATCTTTGTACTCCTCACCTGATTGCCGCCACACATGCTTGAGACCATCTGAACCAAACAAATTAATCTTGGTCTCATCAGACCATAGGACATGGTTCCAGTAATCCATGTCCTTTGTTGACATGTCTTCAGCAAACTGTTTGCAGGCTTTCTTGTGTAGAGACTTCAGAAGAGGCTTCCTTCTGGGGTGACAGCCATGCAGACCAATTTGATGTAGTGTGCGGCGTATGGTCTGAGCACTGACAGGCTGACCCCCCACCTTTTCAATCTCTGCAGCAATGCTGACAGCACTCCTGCGCCTATCTTTCAAAGACAGCAGTTGGTTGTGACGCTGAGCATGTGCACTCAGCTTCTTTGGACGACCAACGCGAGGTCTGTTCTGAGTGGACCCTGCTCTTTTAAAACGCTGGATGATCTTGGCCACTGTGCTGCAGCTCAGTTTCAGGGTGTTGGCAATCTTCTTGTAGCCTTGGCCATCTTCATGTAGCGCAACAATTCGTCTTTTAAGATCCTCAGAGAGTTCTTTGCCATGAGGTGCCATGTTGGAACTTTCAGTGACCAGTATGAGAGAGTGTGAGAGCTGTACTACTAAATTGAACACACCTGCTCCCTATGCACACCTGAGACCTAGTAACACTAACGAGTCACATGACATTTTGGAGGGAAAATGACAAGCAGTGCTCAATTTGGACATTTAGGGGTGTAGTCTCTTAGGGGTGTACTCACTTTTGTTGCCGGTGGTTTAGACATTAATGGCTGTATATTGAGTTATTTTGAGGGAAGAATAAATTTACACTGTTATATAAGCTGCACACAGACTACTTTTCATTGTGTCAAAGTGTAATTTTGTCAGTGTTGTCCCATGAAAAGATATACTTAAATATCTGCAGAAATGTGAGGGGTGTACTCACTTTTGTGATACACTGTATATATATATATATATATATATATATATATATATACTGTATATATATATATATATATATATATATATACACACATACACCGGTCAGCCATAACATTAGAACCACATCCTTGTTTCTACACAAATTGTCAATTTTATCAGATCCAATTACCCTATAGAAGCACTTTGTAGTTCTACAATTACTGACTGTAGTCCATTTGTTTCTCTGCATGCTCTGTTAGCCCCCTTTCATGCTGTTCCTCAATGGCCAGGACTCTTCCAGGACCAGGTATTATATAGGTATTATTTGGGTGGTGGATCACTCTCAGCACTGCAGTGACACTGACATGGTGGTGGTGTGTTAGTGTGTGTTGTGCTGGTACGAGTGGATAAGACACAGCAGAGCTGATGGAGTTTTGAAACACCTCGCTGTCACTGCTGGACTGAGAATAGTCCACCAACCGAAAACATATCCAGCCAACAGCGCCCATGCGCAGCGTCCTGTGACCACTGATGAAGGTCTAGAAAATGACCAACTCAAACAGCAGCAATAGATGAGCGATCGTCTCTGACTTTACATCGACAAGGTAGACCAACTAGGTAGGAGTGTCTAATAGCAAGGACGGATTAAGGATAGTCTGGGCCCCTGGGCAAAGAGTTGCATGGCTAGGGGCCCCAAAAGCATGGCTAGGGCCCCCAAGAGGCCCTGGGGTCAAAGTCCCTAATAGTCAGAGGATCCTTAAAATGGAGGGCCCTCGGAAATAAAAATATATTGTATCATAAATGTTGATAGGCATCGCAAAATGTTTTGGGCCAGGGCCCCCCCCGGGGCCCCCTGACCTCAAGGGCCCCTGGGCGCTGGCCCCACTGGCCCGGTCAGTAATCCAGCCATGTCTAATAGAGTGGACAGTGAAAGGACACAGTATTTAAAAACTCCAGCAGCACTGCTGTGTATGATCCACTCATACCAGCACAACACACACTAACACACCACCACCACTGCAGTGCTAAGAATCATCCACCACCTAAATAATACCTGCTCTGTAGTGGTCCTGACCATTGAAGAACAGGGTGAAAGCAGGCTAAAAAAAGTATGTAGAGAAATAGATGGACTACAGTCAGTAATTGTAGAACTACAAAGTGCTCCTATATGATAAGTGGAGCTGATAAAATGGACAGTGAGTGTAGAAACAAGGAGGTGGTTTTAATGTTATGGCTGACCAGTGAATATGGTTGGTGCATTTTATTCTATTTATTTGTGCTTTTTCTCTATTTTTCTCCCGATTTAGCATAGCCAATTAGTCTTCCGCTCCTGGGGATCCCTGATTGCCTTCTCCAACGCGTGCGCAGTCCCTCAATCCATTCTTTTTCACTGGTGCCTTGGTGGACTCGCACATGAGGCTCCTTCACTTCTGCACAGGCACCGCGGTTTGCTTACCAGGGTCCTTGCACAGCGTTTGAAGACCCACTTAGTCCGGTCTTTTCACACCCAGCAGACTCGATGGCCAATTTTGTCTGCTGCAGGCACTGCTAATTGTGCTCGCTAGAAGGCGCCCAGCCGACCGGTAGCAGAGCTGACATTCAAACTGGGGTGTTCAGAACCTAAGCACTGGTGCGCTAGCTAAATATCCCGCTGCGCCACCTGGGTTGGTGGTTGGTGCATTTGTATTTAAATTACTTTAATAACATTAAAGTAACTGCAAAAAACTCTTAGTTTTATGCTGTAAGGGTCTTGGTAACAGCATTCAGCCATATACAGCCAGTGTAGCAAGTGTTCCAGTGCTTCTGTTTTCTTTTTGCATCCTATTCCTGGTTTGTTCAAAACAATTATCTCTACTCTTAACTTTTTGGCCAACTCACTTGGCTTGCCATATTCATAATACGCAATCAAACGTCAGAGTCAGCAAACCCCTAGTCAGTTCAGGTACTTTATGTGTTTTATACCGGTTAGGGTACTGGACTAGTAAGCAGAGGGTCGCTGGTTAAAACCCCACCACTGCTAGGTTGCCATTGTTGGGCCCTTGAGCAAAGCCCTTAACCCTCAATTGCTTGGACTGTAAGTTGCTTTAAATAAAAGCGTCTGCTAAATGCCAAAAATGTAAATGTACATCCCAAACACACCTGATTTGCAAATGTGTGCTCTTATGAGGGATTCTGTTCAGTGATTGAATAATTCTGAAACTGGAGTCATTAAAAGTTACATTTTGTGTTAAATAAAAAAAAAAAAAACACAACACAATATTATGCCAAGTTCACACTACACGACTTTCCAAGTCGTCAAGTCTCTGTACAGTTCACACTACACGACTGGATCTCTTGTAATCGGGAGTCTTTCAAGTCGGTGTGGCTTTCACACTACACGACTGATCGGCGATAGGGGGTTCACACTACACGGTCGATCACCAACTGGAATCGCAGGCGAGCTTCTCTGGTCTCCCAAACTACGTTCTGTCACGAAAACAAACGCGAGAAGTGACGAAAGGTTTAATGATACTATGTCCAGAAATGCACGTCAACAAGTAGTGAGCAATGAAAGTTTGTGTGCTGATGTGCAGCGTAAAATCAAGGAGAATAAATAAATGAAAGCATAGATTGTTCTTTAGTGAGTTGGAGGTTAATAAATATTTTTTTTGCAATGAAGCATTGATGTTATGTTTTGTATAGGGTCAGAAATACTGTAAAACTTTTGTGTGTGCCAATGTATTCTGATATAAACTATATTATGCCCCTGCCCCACCTTTTTACAAGTCCTCCCCTGCGTTTCCCCCCAACCGTATCTTGCATTCTCACTGGCTGTTCGACATAGCACTCATTGCCAGTTGGGTGACTCAGATCCAGATATTTGACATGCTAGATATATAACTTCAGTCACACATAGCGATTGAGAGCCGAGTTTCGATCGCCGAGCGAACGCCGAGTTGCTCCCGAGCCAGCAAATCTAGCGCCGACCAGTCGGCGAGCGAAAATCAAGGCAAAAATCGTGTAGTGTGAACTAGGCATTAGTTATTAGTTATTAGACCTATTAAATTGTTCATTGTTTATTGCAAACAGCTAAAAGTTTGTTAATGTTGCTAATCTAATTGTGATTGCAACTGTAGGCTGAAACAAACAAGTATTCTATAACTTTTTTATTGTTATTTATTACTAATAACTATTTGAAATGTACACAGTCACAGTTTTTATTCTGTGCTTTTTATTAGTGTAATATAAAAAAAGTAAGTATTTATTAAAAATCAGTGTTACATATTAACGCTACAAATTGCATCTGTTTCATTATAAAAGACTTCATAATTGGTGAAGAAGATTAGAAACACACAGAAGAATCATGCTCAAGGTGAAAGAGCGTCACAAGGTTTTCAGCAAGAAAATTACACTTCAACCAGTTCGATAACTTGCAAGTGAAAACATTTATGGATCCACAAATTTCACAATGTTCTCTAAAATTAATAAAAGTGAAGTTGAGCACACAGCGTGTTGGGCACTCAGTATGTTTTCAGTGCCTACACCCCATGCCAAACTCCTCCGCTACAAATCAAGCACAAATCTGAACAAAATAAAATGTGCTTACAAGCATTTAAACATCAAAGCTATGTTTGGATGCATATAATATTTAGAAAATAAAAGGCACATATGAGCCCAAGAACACCTTTAAACCCGAGAATACCATCTGTGATAGCATGAGTGATGTACATATGTGTGAAAATACCATTAATGTGGAGGCGTATATTGGCTGAGTTACAACAGCATGGCTTTGTAGAGTGTGTGTGCTTGACCGGTCTGCCTGCAGTCCAGATCTGTCTCTTACTAAACTGTGTGACGCATCATTAGGAGGAGAATCAGATGACGGCATGTACTGTTAAACAACTCAAGTCTTGAATACAGCAAGAATTGTCAAAAATTCAACTTGCAAAACTGCAACAATTATAATCTTCAATTCCCAAATGATTACATGTGACCCAATGCTAAACATGCCTCTGTCCCAACTTTTGTAGTGTGTTGCAAGCATCAATTTGTAAATCTGTTTATATTTAACAAACAGAATTAAATTTTTTAGTGAAAACATTTAAAAACTTGTTTGTCTTTTCGACTTTTAAATAAAGGTAAATTAATAAATTTTAGATTTTGTTTTTTACTGCATTGCTGGTGTTCCAACTTTTCTGGAAATGGGGTTTGTAAATGATGTTTCACTTGTTATAGATTTTGTTGGAAATATTTAATTTTACATATGTAGCTTATTTAATCTAATTTTAATTCATCCAAATTAAACTCTATAGGTCACCCAAAGAGGATGGGTTCATCTTCAGAATCAGGTTCCTTTTAAGGTTTCCTCCTTGTAATTTTTAGGAGGTTATAACTTGCCACTGTTGCCCTAGGCTTGCTCATCTGGGGTGTTTGGTCCTGGTATCTGTAAAGTTGGTTTAAGACAATGTCCACTGTAAAAAGCCAATCTGAATATATATACATTTTAAAACTCTGAGAAATTAAAGACACTTAGGCCAAAATTAAACTACAATGTTGCAAAAGCTAATTTTATCCTAATGAAAACTTTTCAAAGTTGTACAACCCCAAATCAGAAAAGTTGGGACAGTATGGAAAATGCAAATAAAATAAAAACACAGTGTTCCTTACATTTACTTTTATTTGATTGCAGACAGTTTGAACCCAAGATATTTCATGTTTTATCTGCTCAACTTCATTTCATTTGTTAATATACCTCCATTCCTGCATTTCAGGCCTGCAACACACAATTTGGTTAACAAACTATTTAGGGCTAGTAATGAGGTGAAAAAACTAAATAATGATGTGATTCCAAACAGGTGATTGTAATCATGGTTCGGTACAAAAGCAGCATCCGGGAAAGGCTAAGTCTTTGATGAGCAAAGATGATCAGAGGATCTCCAGTTTGTCAACAAATGTGTGAGAAAATTATTGAAATGTTTGAAAACAATGTACCTCAAAGAAAGATTGGAAGGGATTTGCATATTTCTCCCTTGACAGTGCATAATATCATTAAACAATTCAAGGATTTGGGAGGAATTTCAGTGCATAAAGGCCAAGGGTGCAAGCTGAAGCTGAACACCCGTGATCTTCTATCCTTTAGACGGCACTGCATCAAGAACTGCCACTCAACAATATCTGATATAACTTTGTCAAGCACTACAATACAGAGTTACATGCACAAATGCCACTTAAAACTTTACTGTGCAAAAAAGAAGCCTTATGTTAACCATGTCCAGAAGCAGTGTCAACTTCTCTGGGCTCGGAGGCATCTAGGATGGACCATCACACAGTGGAAACGTGTATTGTGGTCAGATGAATCAGCATTCCAGGTCTTTTTGGAAAAAATGACGGACCAAAGATGAAAAGGACCATCCAGACTGTTATCAGCTACAAGTCCAAAAACCAGGGTCTGTCATGGTATGGGGTTGTGTCAGTGCGCTTGGCAAAGGTCATTTACACTTCTGTGATGGCAGCATTAATGCAGAAAAGTACATTGAGAATTAGAGCAACATATGCCCCCTTCAAGACGTCATCTTTTCCAGGGACGTCCATGCATTTTTCAACAAGACAATGCAAAACCACCTGCTGCACACATTACAAAGGCATGGCTGTGGAAGAAGAGGGTTACGGGTACTGGACTGGCCTGCCTGCAGTCCTGACCTGTCTCCAGTAGAGAATGTGTGGAGAATTTTGAAAGGAACAATGTGACAACGGCGTACTGTTGCACATCTTAAGACAAAACATGAAATATCTCAGGTTCATACTGTCTGCAATCAAATAAATTCAAAGTAAATGTTTTTTTCATTATTTGCATTTTTCATGCTGTCCTAACTTTTTCTGAGTTGGGGTTGTAATTGCAAACAATAGATTTGCAACATAAAACTATTGTTTTTTATTTTTGGTGTTTGAACCTTATTTTCTTCCTCATTAATTTTGACATATTAGTTTATGTGTTTAAATATATATCTTTTTGTTTGTTTGTTTTTAAGTACAAAGTGAAGTGATGTGTCATTTTAAAATGATTATATGCCCTGTATGTAAATGATAATAAAACCTTAGATAATAAAACCAGGAGTGGTTGAACAATTGTTTGTCTTCACTGTATGAGTTATTGTTTAGAGATTTATTCAGCTACCTTTGTCTGTGCCTGTGGTGTGCTCTTTCCAGGTCTGTATCTTGTCCAGGGTCAGATAGTGGTCAAACTCTTTACGTCTTTCCTCCAGTGTAAGACTCAGCAAGCGCTCTGCAGGACAGAAAACAACTGTAAGAATTACAAATGCCACAATACCAGTACACTAATGTATTTGCAACCTTTATATCCATTTAAAAGGCTACGTTAAGCCTTACATGAGTTTAACAATCCAAGCTTATTATAGTTTAAGCTGATTACAATTTAACAAGCCTTTGCTCATCTTTTATTCAGTGCCAATAGAAAATACCCATAATCTAATAAAATCTGCCTTTTGTCACATTATACCATAAAAATGAATGTCAAACCTTTATTTACATATTATAATCTAATCATTATTATAAGCTGTATTTACACATTAAAACCCCTATCATGCAGCACAGTGGCTCGGTGGGTAGCACTGTCGCCTGTTCGATTGACAGGTGGAACGGTCCTGAATGGCACCACCAACACCTTACCAAGATTGAACCACCCTTTCAAACTTGATGACCAAGCCATGAGTATATTAATCAAACAAAGCTAACAAGAGGCCAACAGCAACCTTGAAGGACTGAGATTGTTTAGTCTGTGCACATGATAACAATCCTACAAGCTTTACACAAAGATGGCCTGTATGGCAGGGTGGCGAGAAAGAGGCTACTCCTAAAAAAGTGTCATGCTAAAAGTCTTTATGGTATGATGAGACCAAGATTGAACTTTTTTGGACTGCACTCCAATAAGTATGTTTAGAGAAAACCAAACACAGTGCACCACCAAAAATACACCATACATATCATACAGCATGATGGCATCATTATGTAATAGGTGTGTTTCTCATTAGCTGTAACTGGGCAATTGGTTAGGATTGAAGGGAAAATGAAAGCTGCCAGGTACGTTTAAATTCTTGAGAAAAACATGCAGCGCTGCACCTGACAGATAAAGTTGGGCAGAAGGTTCACCTTCTAGTTTGACAAAGACCTTAAACACACAGACAAAAAACATAGCAGAGGCTTAGGACAGAAAGGTGAATGTTCTTTAGGGACCAGGTCACTAACTCTGATCTGTGGATGGATTTGAAGAAAGCAGTGCATTGCCGGTCACCACGAAATTGGACTGAACTCGAACAGTTCTGCAAGGAAGAATGAGCAAATATTCTTCAATCTAGATGTGCAAAGCTGGTAGGGACATATGCAAACAGACTGAAGTCTGCAATTATAAGAAGAAGAAGAAGAAGAAGAATGCCTTTATTTGTTATATATACATACACTGATCAGCCATAACATTAAAACCACCTCCTTGTTTCTACACTCACTGTTCATTTTATCAGCTCCACTTACCATATACAAGCACTTTGTAGTTCTACAATTACTGACTGTAGTCAATCTGTTTCTCTACATACTTTTTTAGCCTGCTTTCACCCTGTTCTTCAATGGTCAGGACCCCCACAGAGCAGGTATTATTTGGCATGGTGGTGGTGTGCTAGTGTGTGTTGTGCTGATATGAGTGGATCAGACACAGCAGTGCTGCTGGAGTTTTTAAATACCATGTCCACTCACTGTCCACTCTATTAGACACTCCTACCTAGTTGGTCCACCTTGTAGATGTAAAGTCAGAGACGATCGTTCATCTATTGATGCTGTTTGAGTTGGTCATCTTCTAGACCTTCATCAGTGGTCACAGGACTCTGCCCACAGGGCGCTGTTGGCTGAATATATTTTTGGTTGGTGGACTATTCTCAGTCCAGCAGTGACACTGAGGTGTTTAAAAACTCCAGCAGCGCTTCTGTGTCTGATCCACTCATACCAGCACAACACACACTAACACACCACCACCATGTCAGTGTCACTGCAGTGCTAAGAATGATCCACCACCCAAATAATACCTGCTCTGTGGTGGTCCTGGGAGAGTCCTGACCATTGAAGAACAGCAAGAAAGGGGGCTAACAAAGCATGCAGAGAAACAGAACTACAAAGTGCTTCTATATGGTGAAGCTGATAAAATGGACAGTGAGTGTAGAAACAAGGAGGTGGTTTTAATGTTATGGCTGATCTGTGCATACAGATGTACAGTACAAGGAAATTCTTTTTTCGCATATCCCAGCTTATTTGGAAGCTGGGGTCAGAGCGCAGGGTCAGCCATTGTACGGCGCCCCTGGAGAAGATGGAGTTAAGGGCCTTGCTCAAGGGTCCAATAGTGGCTGCATAGCAGAGATGGGATTCAAACTCTCAACCTTTAAGTTGATAGCCCACTAGGCTACCACTATGGCTGTACTAAATCAGGGGATTGATTTCAGAACTGTTTCCTTTCTTCTCATTACTTGAAATGTGTACAGAAAGCTTGACAAAGATTTTTGTAGTTACTGTTTTAACCTCTTGAGACCCTGCGGTCACATATGAGGACATTACATTTTGGCTGTGTTATGCCTTATTCCTTGACCTGCTAAACTTAGACCGATTGTCCCCATTAGTGGACACTTTTGTCTGCCATCTAGTGGTAGCAAAAGTCCTAGAAAACTAATAAAGTTTGTTTGTTTCTTTATTAAGATTTTAACATTGTGTTTTACACTTTGGATACATTCATGACAGAAACGGTAGTTACTCATTACACAAGATTCAGGTTATATCAAACACAGTCATGGACAATTCAGTGTCTCCAATCCACCTCACTTGCATGTCTTTGGACTGTGGGAGGAAACCAGAGCACCCGGGGGAAACCCACACGACAACATGCAAACTCCACAGAGAAAGGACCCGGACCGCCCCATCTGGGGATCGAACCCAGGACCTTCTTGCTGTGACAGTGTGCGACAGTGCTACCCACTGAGCCACCATGCCACCCAACTAATAAGGTTAAAAAGAAAAGGAATAGAAAAAATGCATTGAAAAAATGCATTGAAAAAATCAAAGCTCAGGTCTCAGGAGGTTAAATGGGTTTAAAGAAAAAAACAAATTTCATGACTGCAGTTATATAAAAATAAAAGAACCTCTTAGCAAACATGAAATAATCCCCTGTTGCTAGTCCAGATTTGAGTACTGCTACCTGCTGATAGTTCTTGCAAAAATCAGCATATGAATCTAATTTATACAAGTATTTTTTTCCATATTTAGAAACTAGATAGCAAAGCAAATATATCTGGCAATATTCCCAACAAATCAATTTACATTTGGACACCATTCAGAAATAAAAAAACATTTGGATTGGTGGTGAGGAAATGAATGAACAAAGGAACTACTGAAATAATGAATTACTGGTCATAAATACGGTGGCCGAGAAGTGCAAAACAAATTTACATTTCAGAAAACAAAATTACAAAAAAACAAAAACAAATTTACAACAAAAGCAAAAACAAATTTACAAGTGCTCGGGTACCCAGTGTTTGTAAATTTGTTTTGGCATATGTAAAAGTGTTTCAGCACTTGTAAATTTGTTTTCGGCATATGTAATTTTGTTTTCTAAAATGTATATTTGTTTTGCACTTCCCGGCCGCACATTTATGACGGAAAAGGCAGGGACAATAAACCGGAAGTGCGTGTTGCTTACCTGCTGTCAATCAAACTGTTTCTCAGCGATAAAGTGAACGGAGTTTGTGATGGTGACGATAAACAAGGTTTTGTCTAGTTTGTGGAAATCATTTTATCCAGTTGACCCGCTATTGTTTTTCTTGTGGAAAGTTTTGTGCAGATGTTTAGACGTGGCGTGTGCATCTCTATTTACCGTCCGCTCTTCTAAACATCTAAGGAATTCCCACAAGAACAACAAAAGCGAAATAATGAAAATAATTAACACAAAATGGACAAAACATTGTTTATTAGGGACGGAACATGTGATACCGAGGCTTTAAAACTTGTTTCACTTTTGTAACACTGGACTCAGTGTATCGGAGCTTATATTAAAGCAGCATGTGCGGGACTGATGAAGCTTTGTGCTGTGTTTTATCTCACTCACTATATAAGAGACAATCAAACCAGGGTTACCCACCGTCCTGTAACATACACAATCCTGCTTTATCTGGAGACTAAACGCCGCGTTCTGTATTGAACTGATACAGGACGCTTTGTTCCGTATTTTTATCAGTGGGAGACGGTGTGGTGTATAAAACAGAAGGAAACTGCTGCTTAATTCATTATATTAAGTAGTGTTCACTTTTATTCTTAGTAACGTGACATAACCTGTTTAATACACCGCTGTATGTGTAGCACAGTGGGCGGAGTGCGTTGTTTTGCCTAAAATATGGTTCTGACTTATTATAAAGAATGAAAATAATAAATGTTAAACACCATAAATAAAACCTTTGTTCTCATGACTGTGTAAGGTCCCCCCCTGCTGCTATAACCAGCGCACACACACCGTTACTAAGAATAAAAGTGAACACTACTTAATATAATTCCCTCAGTCTCCCACTGATAAAAATACGGAACAAAGCGTCCTGTATCAGTTCAATACAGAACGCAGCGTTTAGTCTCCAGATAAAGCAGGATTGTGTATGTTACAGGACGGTGGGTAACCCTGGTTTGATTGTCTCTTATATAGTGAGTGTGATAAAACACAGCACCAAAGCTTCATCAGTCCCGCACATGCTGCTTTAATATAAGCTCCGATACACTGAGTCCAGTGTTACAAAAGTGAAACAAGCTTCAACAAGCCTCGGTATCAGATGTTCCGTCCCTAATAAACAATGTTTTGTCCATTTTGTGTTAATTATTTTCATTATTTCGCTTTTGTTGTTCTTGTGGGAATTCCTTAGATGTTTAGAAGAGCGGACGATAAATAGAGATGCACACGCCACGTCTAAACATCTGCACAAAACTTTCCACAAGAAAAACAATAGCGGGTCAACTGGATAAAATGATTTCCACAAACTAGACAAAACCTTGTTTATCGTCACCATCACAAACTCCGTTCACTTTATCGCTGAGAAACAGTTTGATTGACAGCAGGTAAGCAACACGCACTTCCGGTTTATTGTCCCTACCTTTTCCGTCAGAAATGTGCGGCCGGGAAGTGCAAAACAAATATACATTTTAGAAAACAAAATTACATATGCCGAAAATAAATTTACAAGTGCTGAAACACTTTTACATATGCCAAAACAAATTTACAAACACTGGGTACCCGAGCACTTGTAAATTTGTTTTTGCTTTTGTTGTAAATTTGTTTTGGTTTTTTTGTAATTTTGTTTTCTGAAATGTAAATTTGTTTTGCACTTCTCGGCCACCGTACATAAACCATCAAAGTAATGATTATTACATTTGATGCTATAATGAAGTATCACTTCCATATAGTGTTGAATTTACAACAACCAGTAGCTGAAGTTTTGTTAACTTTGCTTGTCAAACCAGGTTCAGACACAATTGTCCAGGGTAAGCATGTGAACACAGCTTTAGTCACATCCACTGCAGGTGTATAATAATGTGCTCCCAAACCAGCATGGCTGTGCTCCTGTGGTTCATGAAGACAACACGTTTGGAGTGGATGAACTCAAGTGGTCTAAACAGAGCTGTGACTTTCACCTTAAGAGAGCCAGGCCTTTTATATACACCGAACAGGCATAACATTATGACCATCTTCCTAATATTGTGTTGGTCCCCCTTTTGCTGCCCCATACGCAACAAACTGCGATGCACTGTGTATTCTGACACCTTTCTATCAGAACCAGCATTAACTTCTTCAGCAATCTGAGCTACAGTAGCTCTTCTGTTGGATCGGACCACACGGGCCAGCCTTCGCTCCCCACGTGCATCAATGAGCCCTGGCCGCCCATGACCCTGTTGCCGGGTTACCACTGTTCCTTCCTTGAACCACTTTTGATAGATACTGACCAATGCAGACCGGGAACACCCCACAAGAGCTGCAGTTTTGGAGATGCTCTGACCCAGTGCTTCTAACACACCAACTTTGAGAAAAGTAGGGGGGTGTTAACTCCATATAACTGTCCATGGTTTTAACTGAAAAGTGATGTTCAACAAGATCATGGGCAAACGTTTACAAATGTACAGATTTGCTTTGACTGGCCACACCATCACTAATAATAACAACATTATAAAGTAGCATTAAACTTCTTTTACTGGGCTGCTCGGATAATGCGTTATCCCACAACTACCAAGATCTTAAGCTCTTGGGTTTGAATCTCAGCTGCGCTGACTCATTGCTGGCTGGTCAATACACCTACAAGAAGGATGGTAGATTTAGAGATAGTAGTGCGTGACGGTGCATGATACTGCTCTCTGTGAGACCCCATCTCTGGCAGGTGAAAAGAAGCAACCAGTATCTGCGCACCCTGTATCTAAGGGGGCGCTTGATAGTATGCAGTTCTCTTCTAGGCATCTGCAACAGCTAGGGAAGATACAATTGGGGGATTTGGATACAAAAGGAGACAAAGGAAAAAAAAGAAACTAAAAAAATCTTTTTTTAATTGAGATTACTCTTTCTTCAGGTCACATTGGATTATAGACGCAGTAGTTAGTTACTGAACTATAAATCTTTTAACTTGGTGCTTGGACACACCAAACTAAACACAAACTTCAGTGCAGGCATCCATGTTTCCCCATTTTGTAGCTTCAACCCACATCATAAATTACAAAAATCCAAGCAGTCAGTCATCTCTACTACCAAAAACATTAGTTAATACATCATTAGCAGATAGGAGCATGCAAAATACTCATAACTGTTATGCAATTGTTCAGAGTCTCTGTATAAGACGTTCTTCATTTCTGATTTAAATGGTTTATGTATAAATTCCATGTTCATAGTTTAAATGGATATGTTTCCTTGTTTCTAAATGAAATCATCCAAAACTAGAATAGTTTTTCAGTTTCAGGGGATGGATAATTTTGCATAACATCAGTGTTGTGAGTAGCACATTCTGTGGTGAACTGGTAAACATGTGCTGAGAGGGTCATGCTATCAGGTTTTAGCATAACACTGACTATTTATTAAATATTAACCATTAACAACAGCACAATCAATGCTGGGTGCTTAACACTGTCTGAGGGAGAAAAGTTTGTATGGGGTTCCTTCTCATTGTCACTGTAATTGCAACCTCCGCTGTAAGGTCAAGGTGTCTGCAGGAGTAGTGGAGGTGCACATAAGGCAACACGTAACTTCCCATACTCTAAAAAATCCAGCACTGGCTGGTGTAAAGAAGTGGCCAGCAACTGCACACTTCTTTAAAGGTGCTGTTTTCCTCGCCCAACGTGGGAGGTGCGTCAAAAGAATTTGAAAAAGGAAACTGAAAATGACTAGATTGGTATAAATGGAGGACAAGGCAAAACAGCATTGCTACACTGCAAATTAAGCCTACTGCTTATTTAAAATCACGTCTTGCCCTGAAATATCAGTTTGATTTTCAACTGCGTCACCGCAATTTGTAAACAATAACTTGTTTGTCTAGAATTAGTCATGTTCAGATTACATTAGATAGAGCATTGCTAGCAAATCAGGATTCATGCCTTTGCTACACTACATGGCCACAAGGAGAAGAGGATCAAATGCAGGTCTTTAGGTTACCTTTAAAAGCCTTAACATATCCTAAGTGTATGCGAGTACTGACATGATATTTTTATCGGTGGAAAAGGTTCTGCTGTTTAAAGTAATATTGCATGTTATGCATTTCTAGTTTTAACAGAGGAAGTGAATTGTTCAAGGGTGATATGTATAATAATGAAAGACATATCATAAACCAAACCAATAACAGCCTTATTTTTAAAACATTTGTTTAATTTGGTGGACAATCAATCCAAGAACTATTCAAGTACAGGTACAGCGGTCTATTATAATAACCCACCTCTATCAGACAGCAAGTTTTCTATGGGACGAAGCCCGGGGATGTACTGACACCCTGTCTTGTGCCCAGTGCTTCCTATTTGATAGATAAAAAAAAAGGTTCAATTGCTTAACTGTTTTTAATTGATTTGGTCCCAAACTACATTTTAAATAAGACTTGCATAACTTCAACAGGTGTCCAGAAAACAATCAGTAGAAACCATGCAGGTCCTGCTGTAACAGCTCTAGAAAAGATGCCAACATTGCTAAGTGCACATGCTCTTTTTCTCTTTGTATACAGTTGAATTTAAAAGTTTACATCCAGTAGTAAGGGGCATGTCAAGCGAGTTCAGGGATTGTGCTTGGTTCTTTAGCTGTTCCTTCTTTTACTGAGTGATTGTAAAACACACACACATCTTAAGTGTTTTAAATATCCATAAAGCAATATAATGTCCAATATAATGAGTTCTATAATGTCGTTTACCTTTGGTGTTGACACCCGATTCCTCCTTACTGAGAGACCGACCGGTGGGCTTTTCATTGTCCTTTTTTTTTCTACGAGGCACCTTAAAGCATGACTTAAGTTTGTTGCAATCACAAAGACAAAGAAAAGCTTGAGCAAGAACTTCTTTCTACGATATCAGTCTATAAGCCATTGTTGGTGTAAAATCTGTAGAAAGTATCAACCATGTTCCAGCTTCTAATTCATGACAGATCTAATTTTTACTCGAACCGTACAGAGCAAGTGTCTGTTAGCTAAAGATGGCATGTTGGTTTGTCTAGTTTCACCATGAAACACTGAGCAAAGGGCAGAAATACCCTATACAGGGCACTAATCTATTACAGGGCTTTGGCCATTCACCTCACTTCGCTCTCATACACATGTCTGTGTACATGCTTGGCCAGCTGATAGCAGCACTGAGATTTAAATCCACTCTACCCAAGTGCCTTGTGAACTTACTCACTTTCTTAACCGCTTATCCAATCAGGGTTGCGCGGGGGAAGGGGGGTGCTGGAGCCTATCCCAGCTTTTCAATGGGTGCAAGGCACACAGTAACACCCTGGACAGGGCGCCAGTCCATCGCAGGGCAGACACACATACACTCACCCATTCACCTATAGGGCAATTCGGTGTCTCCAATTTACCTGACTGCATGTTTTTGGACTGTAGGAGGAAACCAGAGCATCCGGAGGAAACCCACTCAGCCACCATGTCAACCGCCTTGTAAACTTCCAAAAAAAATTAGTATTCTTTTTTATTCATAGAGGTATGGTGCAGTTATTCCATTACAAAAATAAACAAGGTTTTAAGAAAAAAAAACACTTTGCGAAGCAACCTTGATACCACCATGATGTGACTTACAATTTGTATGTAAATGTTTGACTTGTAAATTAATTAATTCATTCATTCATTGCCTGTTTTTCCACCGGCTGGTCAAAGTCGTTGTGGGTACAATTTACCAGGTGAAAGGCAGGAAACACCCTGGACAGATTGCCAGTCTATCACAGTGCGCGCACACACATTCACACCTAGGGCAATTTTAGTAGATCCAATTAACCTGCTGCCCACTTGTAGATTCATTCAGTCTAATTACTTAATGTCTAAGGTTCAGTCTATCAAGTACAGTGGACCCTTGGGTTACGAACGGTTTATCATACAAACATTTTGGATTATGAACGATCTTTTTCAACTTAACGTACGAACAAATTTCGGATTACGAACAAGTTTACTCTGACCGTCTCTCTCTCTCTCTCTCTCTCTCTCTCTATATATATATATATATATATATATATATATATATATATACTGTATATACTGTATATATATATATATATATATATATATATATATATATATATATATACAGTGTATCACAAAAGTGAGTACACCCCTCACATTTCTGCAGATATTTAAATATATCTTTTCATGGGACAACACTGACAAAATGACACTTTGACACAATGGAAAGTAGTCTGTGTGCAGCTTATATAACAGTGTAAATTTATTCTTCCCTCAAAATAACTCAATATACAGCCATTAATGTCTAAACCACCGGCAACAAAAGTGAGTACACCCCTTAGTGAAAGTTCCTGAAGTGTCAATATTTTGTGTGGCCACCATTATTTCCCAGAACTGCCTTAACTCTCCTGGGCATGGAGTTTACCAGAGCTTCACAGGTTGCCACTGCAATGCTTTTCCACTCCTCCATGACGACATCACGGAGCTGGCGGATATTCGAGACTTTGCGCTCCTCCACCTTCCGCTTGAGGATGCCCCAAAGATGTTCTATTGGGTTTAGGTCTGGAGACATGCTTGGCCAGTCCATCACCTTTACCCTCAGCCTCTTCAATAAAGCAGTGGTCGTCTTAGAGGTGTGTTTGGGGTCATTATCATGCTGGAACACTGCCCTGCGACCCAGTTTCCGGAGGGAGGGGATCATGCTCTGCTTCAGTATTTCACAGTACATATTGGAGTTCATGTGTCCCTCAATGAAATGTAACTCCCCAACACCTGCTGCACTCATGCAGCCCCAGACCATGGCATTCCCACCACCATGCTTGACTGTAGGCATGACACACTTATCTTTGTACTCCTCACCTGATTGCCGCCACACATGCTTGAGACCATCTGAACCAAACAAATTAATCTTGGTCTCATCAGACCATAGGACATGGTTCCAGTAATCCATGTCCTTTGTTGACATGTCTTCAGCAAACTGTTTGCGGGCTTTCTTGTGTAGAGACTTCAGAAGAGGCTTCCTTCTGGGGTGACAGCCATGCAGACCAATTTGATGTAGTGTGCGGCGTATGGTCTGAGCACTGACAGGCTGACCCCCCACCTTTTCAATCTCTGCAGCAATGCTGACAGCACTCCTGCGCCTATCTTTCAAAGACAGCAGTTGGATGTGACGCTGAGCACGTGCACTCAGCTTCTTTGGACGACCAACGCGAGGTCTGTTTTGAGTGGACCCTGCTCTTTTAAAACGCTGGATGATCTTGGCCACTGTGCTGCAGCTCAGTTTCAGGGTGTTGGCCATCTTCTTGTAGCCTTGGCCATCTTCATGTAGCGCAACAATTCGTCTTTTAAGATCCTCAGAGAGTTCTTTGCCATGAGGTGCCATGTTGGAACTTTCAGTGACCAGTATGAGAGAGTGTGAGAGCTGTACTACTAAATTGAACACACCTGCTCCCTATGCACACCTGAGACCTAGTAACACTAACAAATCACATGACATTTTGGAGGGAAAATGACAAGCAGTGCTCAATTTGGACATTTAGGGGTGTAGTCTCTTAGGGGTGTACTCACTTTTGTTGCCGGTGGTTTAGACATTAATGGCTGTATATTGAGTTATTTTGAGGGAAGAATAAATTTACACTGTTATATAAGCTGCACACAGACTACTTTTCATTGTGTCAAAGTGTCATTTTGTCAGTGTTGTCCCATGAAAAGATATACTTAAATATCTGCAGAAATGTGAGGGGTGTACTCACTTTTGTGATACACTGTATATATATATATATATATATATACATACACACAGTGAGCGAACATTCGGACAGCGGACTGTGTTTTTTCTGTTTTCTTTATATTTTGTAAAATTCTATATTAAAATGGCCATTAGAATGTGCAGAGGAAGTGCAGTGCTGAGAAAATGAACAAATCTATTACATTTGTTGTTGTATAATTATTCCTGCCAGTAGATGTCATTGTATATCAGACAGAGGGGACAGTGAGTGAGAGAGAAGGAAATCGCTGAGTAAAGTATTCTTTCTTTCGTGCAATTACACCTACAAAATACAATACTATTGAAATAAAAAAGGAAATAATAGAGAAATATGAGAGTTATTGTTGTTTCTGGTAGATACATTTTATACAAAAAGAAGGAAATGTATTATGGTGTATGGTACAGCACACGTACTGTAATGAAATGTGGTGTTTTTTATGTACAGTACAGTATTACTGTGTATTGTTTATTATTGTTTATTACAGGAATGTCTATTCTATAATTTAAGATTTAAGGGAAATATACTTGTATTTATAACAAAAAAGACCATTTAAGACATTAGAGAGGTTAGGTAAGGGGGTGGTTTGGGAGGTCTGGCACGGATTAATTTTATTTACATAATTTCTTATGGAAAAAAATACCAATTAAATTTGTAAGTCAAGGGTCTACTGTATTCTAATTCGGATCAAAACAAAGTTCTGAGCATGAACAGTGGTCAGAGGTTTCATTCTGTTCCTCTGTTGCTCTATTCAGTAACCGAGACGCATCTAGTCAGCGATCCTTATCAATAAAGGAATGAAGGTGACAAGCAAATCTAATATATGAAATCAGGAATGTATTGTTCTGAGTATGACAGCACACACTTTCCTAGTAATGCTGACAATCTCAGCTGACAACACCAGCTAGCAGCTTGGAAGCTTCTCGTAACTTCACCACCACGCTGACAGCTCCTGGACGCGCGTTTAAAGGGCTCGGGTGTACCAGGATGAGCTTAGTCTAAACAGAACATGCATGTCAGCTGTGAAACGAAACTGGTGTCAGCCCTGCAGCGAGCGGATCAGCTGCACAGAGCTGCAGTGAGTACGGAGCAGGGAAGACGTCGCTCACCTTTCTCGGTTCTCCACTCCTTTTTCTTTTTGCTCATGGTGCCGGAGTGTGTGGGCTTCTGGAGGATGGGTTTTGAGTTTGACAACCCCAGGCTCACAGCGAGATCGCTCGGAAACGCCAGAGAAAGTGAAAGCGCTGCTGAGCGTGATGCCCGACTTCTGAAGCTGTCAACATAAGAGTGAAGACGGTGTCGCCGCGCAACCTAGCTTGACTGTGGCGTGCGGAGAGATTGGACACTGCAGAGGTAGGAGTGGTGCACCGATTGGACGGTCGGACGTGCACCCGCGATGACAGGAGCACAGCTGGTAATCAGGGCTTGATCGAGCTCAGAAGCGTCGGGTTGTGGTAGGTTAGCAACCGTGCGCTCGTGCGCTAGGGAAGCGTCAGCGGAAATCAAACCGTCCGTTCCAAATCCCCCCTTCTCACGTGTGCACTACAGAGGGTTGATTGCAAAAGCCTCGTGCACCCTACCTAGTGCACTACTTTTCGAATCTTGAGCCAATTGGGATTCAGCTATGGGATTTAACTTCACCTGTAACTACAGATTTAAAGGGCAACTGTCACGTTTGCCCAACTAGAGCAGACAGAGCTCTGTGACTTCAAGTCTGTATAATTAAACCAACACTATTTTTCATTAAAAAAAACAAAGAAAACTGGACCAGTGCTGTCACTGTGACTCCCAAGAGTCAATATTGTGTACAAACAATGTTTGTTTATTAAGATCATTTATTTAACATTATGTTCAGGGGCGTAACTACGGGGGGGCAGGTGCAATGGTGACCATGGGGGGCCCTCCACGACATGAACTCAACCACTCACCTCACTGCCCACAGCGCCAAACCCCCCCACCCCCCACCCCCATTGGCTGCACTCGCCAGGTCGTTATTATTATATTACATTATTTTCGTTAATTAAAATAAAAATAACGCCGCTCAGGTTCACCAGAGCTAGGATCTCGAATACATTGTATCGAATCTAGGCCTGACAGCTATGACAGAGGGGCCACATGAACAACGATTGGCCTGTTGTTCAGATAGGGGCGGGATTAAGCCGGATAGGAACTCTCTCCCAGACTGGTGCGATTACGACCTCTGCTCGCTCGTTGGTAACACCTGCACGGAGATGGGAAAGGAGTGCGGTAGAGGGTGTGGCTCTCCGTACACAGCGCTGTGCTGCACTGCACTCGTCAAGTGTAGGTGATAAGATGTTCGACTGCTGTGCACGTGTCGGAGGGGGCGTGGAGCAGCCCCGTCCTCCTCAATAAGGAGCAGGGACCAGCATTAGTGAGAGGATGATTGACGGGTAGAAATTGGATGCGCTAAAGTGGGAGAGAAAAAGGGGGAAAAAAACGAACAAACTAACAAAAATAATTAAAATAACTAAAACTGTTCATTAAAAATACCAAAGCCAGGAATTTGGACTTTAAGTCTATTGTAGATTATTTTGCTGAGCCCAACTTGTATAAACTTCTGAGTGAGTACCTTTTAATTCATTAATTCATATTCATTAGAATATCATGAAAAAGTTGATTTATTTCAGTAATTCCATTCAAAAAGTGAAACTTGTATATTATATTCATTCATTACACACAGACTGATATATTTCAAATGTTTATTTCTTTTAATGTTGATGATTATAACTGACAACTAATGAAAACCATAGATTTTCTATGGGGTTAAGGTCAGGCGAGTTTGCTGGCCAATTAAGAACAGGGATAGCATGGTCCTTAAACCAGGTACTGGTAGCACTGTGTGCAGGTGCCAAGTCCTGTTGGAAAATGAAATCTGCATCTCCATAAAGTTGGTCAGCAGCAGGAAGCATGAAGTGCTCTAAAACTTCCTGGTAGACGGCTGCGTTGACCTTGGACCTCAGAAAACACAGTGGACCAACACCAGCGGATGACATGGCACTCCAAACCATCACTGACTGTGGAAACTTTACACTGGACCTCAAGCAACGTGGATTCTGTGCCTCTCCTCTCTTCCTCCAGACTCTGGGACCTTGATTTCCAAAGGTAATGCAAAATGTACTTTCATCAGAACATAACTTTGGACCACTCAGCAGTCCTTTTTGTCTTTAGCCCAGGCGAGACGCTTCTTGTTTAAGAGTGGCTTGACACAAGGAATGCGACAGCTGAAACCCATGTCTTGCATACGTCTGTGCGTGGTGGTTCTTGAAGCACTGACTCCAGCTGCAGTCCACTCTTTGTGAATCTCCGCCACATTTTTGAATGGGTTTTGTTTCACAATCCTTTCCAGGGTGTGGTTATCCCTATTGCTTGTACACTTTTTCTACCACATCTTTTCCTTCCCTTCGCCTCTCTATTAATGTGCTTGGACACAGAGCTCTGTGAACAGCCAGCCTCTTTAGCATGTGCAAGGTGTCAATGGTCGTCTTTTGGACAACTGTCAAGTCAGCAGTCTTCCCCATGATTGTGTAGCCTACAGAACTAGACTGACAGACCATTTAAAGGCCTTTGCAGGTGTTTTGAGTTAATTAGCTGATTAGAGTGTGGCACCAGGTGTCTTCAATATTGTACCTTGTCACAATATTCTAATTTTCTGAGATACTGAATTTGGGGTTTTCATTAGTTGTCAGTTATAATCATCAACATTAAAAGAAATAAACATTTGAAATATATCAGTCTGTGTGTAATGAATGAATATAATATACAAGTTTCACTTTTTGAATGGAATTACTGAAATAAATCAACTTTTTCATGATATTCTAATTTTATGACCAGCACCAGTATATATATACATACACAGTATATATATATATATATATATATTGTTGAGAGGGCCCAAATTTTTTTGCAATGGGGCCCATGAGCTCCTAGTTACGCCACTGATCATGTTTTACACTTTGATTACATTCATGATAAGACAGGTACTGTAGTTACAGGTTACACGTGATTCATCAGTTCAATGTCAAACACCATCCCATTCAATTTTGTATCTCCAATTCACCTAATTTACATGTCTTTGGACTGTGTGAGGAAACCGAAGCTCCTGGAAGAAATCCAAGACAGTGCTACCAACTGAGCCATTGTGCCACGCTTACAAACAATGAGATGCATGCAATCTTACGAGTAAAATGCAGCACTGAAATTACAGTTCTTCTCTTGCTTCATACAGACACAGTGACATTTTCATTCATATTACTTTAACCCTTTCATGCATGAATTATAACAACATGAATCAAGATTTTTTTTTTCCAAAATGGTTTAATTTTCCTATCAGGCTAGTAAAACTATAGAATTGCTACAACAAATGCTACCATGTTTTAACATCTACTGGACCAGCTATGAAAACACATGAACAGTCCAATGTGACCACTCGGGTGGACAATAATGTACAACAAATGCTACCATGTTTTAACATCTACTGGACCGGCTATGAAAACACATGAACAGTCCAATGACCTGTGAAAACATGGATTGGTTTGTATGTCAAATCTATTTACGATACGTTAGCAAAGCAGCCAGGGCACAAAGGCACAAGACATTTCAAGCAGATTTACTTGATTTTGTGCGTGTATAGAGCATCTTGGCATCTGTGGGCATTTTTTGCTTCCTTGAGCTGAGGCCAGTAGTTTCCAGGCCCAAATCTGATCTCAGTACATCTCATCTTGGTACAAATGGTACAAAGGACACCTTGTGATTCTCTTCTGTATATAATCACAGAGACGCAAAATTAAACATTTTAATTTAATACTATTAAAAATTGTCATCATAATATGGATTAAGAATAAAATACATTTGGTAGTTGCAATATCCCCAGAATGTATGATGTCCATTAAAAAAAATAAATAAATAATATTTGAACAACACATTGATTGTATTGCTTCTTAGATGTTGCTTTTTGTGCTCAAATTTTATTTACCAACAAGGATGCCTTTTAGTAGTAGATTTTACAGAAATCCCCGCAGCAGATGGAGTTTCTGACATTCCGTCAGCTATTTTGGTGTACCATATGATTTGTTGCACTCACAATTATTGGCCACATGGTGGCGCCCTACCGGGTTGTTTGCTAGTGTCCTCTTAAAAGACTGTCATGCATGAATAACAGTAAAACCTACGCACATAGAAAATAATGACTTAGCTGTCCACTGTAGTGACCACCATGCATGAAAGGGTTAAACTGGAATACTGAATAGGGCGCCAATCCATTTCAAGGCTTCGTCCATCATTGCTCAGAAATAGCCAATTTTGGACAGTGGTAGCCTCGTGGGCTTTGGGCTATCAACTGAAAGGTTGAGAGATCGAATCCCAGCTCTGCCATGCAGCCACTGTTGGGCCCTTGAGCAAGGCCCTTAACCCTCTCTGCTTCAGACTTTGACTCTGCGCTCTGAACCCAGCTTCTATAAAACAAGCTGGTATAAGCGAAGAAAGAATTTCATTGTACTGTGTATACACCGATCAGCCATAACATTAAAACCAGCTCCTGGTTTCTACACTCACTGTCCACTTCATCAGCTCCACTTACCATATACAAGCACTTTGTAGTTCTACAATTACTGACTGTAGTCCATCTGTTTCTCTGCATACTTTTTTAGCCTGCTTTCACCCTGTTCTTCAATGGTCAGGACCACCACAGGACCACCACAGAGCAGGTATTATTTAGGTGGTGGATGACATGGTGGTGTGTTAGTGTGTGTTGTGCTGGTATGAGTGGATCAGACACAGCAGTGCTGCTGGAGTTTTTAAATACCGTGTCCACTCACTGTCCACTCTATTAGACACTCCTACCTAGTTGGTCCACCTTGTAGTCAGAGACAATCGCTCATCTATTGCTGCTGTTTGAGTTGGTCATCTTTGTGATCTTCATCAGTGGTCACAGGACGCTGCCCACGGGCCTCTGTTGGCTGGATATATTTTTGGTTGGTGGACTTTTCTCAGTCCAGCAGTGACAGTGAGGTGTTTAAAGACTCCATCAGCATTGCTCTGTCTTATCCACTCATACCAGCACAACACACACTAACACATCACCACCATGTCAGTGGCACTGCAGTGCTGAGAATGATCCACCACCCAACCCAAATAATACCTACTCTGTGGTGGTCCTGACTATTGAAGAACAGCAGTCAGTAATTGTAGAACTACAAAGTGCTTCTATATGGTAAATGGAGCTTATGAAGTGGACAGTGAGTGTAGAAACAAGGAGGTGGTTTTAAATAAATTAACAAATGAATTAATTCAGTTTCATTTCTGTTTAGTTTTTTTTAGATATTTTATTTGTTTTTAAATATTATGAGCTCATGTGGTATAATGGTAGTGCCTGACTTCCGGGGGTTCCAATTACCCTGTGCTCATAGATACAGAAGGTGTGTGGCATTGCATAAACCTAGCTATTGGGCGAACAATTCATTGTGGCATCGTCTAACAAAAAGCAGCCAAAAGGAAACTGAATACTTTTTTTTTATACATCTACAGTCAAGCCGGAAAGTCTGCACACCCCTTTCACCCTGTCCACATTTTATTACATCACAGACTCATTCTGTAATAGATTGAGTTCATTTTTTGCCTCAAACATCTACACACAATCACCAAAAATTACGAAGTGAAAACAGGGTTTAGAAAATATGCTACTTTATTTTACTGACAAAAATGGTTTATTTAGGGGTTACATATCTGTACACACCCTTAGCCTAATACTTGGTTGATGCATCTTTAGCAGCAATTACAGCTTCAAGGTGTCTTGGGAAAGAAGCTACGAGCTTGACACACTTGTTTCTGGACATTTTTGCACATTCCTCTTGGCATATCCTTGTAAGCTCTGTCAGGTTGGATGATGAGAGTCAGTACACAGCCATTTTCTGCTCCTTCCACAGATGTTCGATTGGATTCAGGTCTGGGCTCTGGCTGGGCCACTCAAGGACATTCACAGACTTTCTCTGAAGCCACTCTTTTGTTCTCTTTGCTGTGTGCTTTGGGTCATTGTCATGTTGGAAGGTAAACCTTCACTCCAGTCTGAGGTCCAGAGCGCTCTGGAGCAGGTTTTCTTCAAGGATCTCGGTGTACTGAGCTGCATTCATCTTTCCCTCTATCAGGACTAGTCACCCCGGTCCTGCTGCTGAAAAACATCCCTACAGCATGATGCTGCCACTGCCATGCTTCACTGTAGAGGTGGCATTAGCCAGGTGATGAGCGGTGCCTGGTTTCTTCCAGACATGACGTTTGGTATTTAGGCCAAAGACTTCAATTTTGGTTTAATCAGACCAGAGAATCTTGTTTCAAATGGTTTGAGAGTCCTCTAGGTGCCTTTTGGCAAACTCCAAGCGGGCTGTCATGTGCCGTTTGGCCACTCTACCATAAAGGCCCATAAAGTGACCCTCGGGTTCTTGCTCACCTCCCTGGCCAAGGCCCGTCTTCCCGATCACTCACATCACAAAGATTTTTGGTGGTTCCAAACTTTTTTCATTTACGAATGATGGTGGCCACTGTGCTCTTTGGGACCTGTAAAGCTGCAGCAATTTTCTGTACCCTTCTCCAGATCTATGCCTCAACACAATCCTGTTTCTGAGGTCTGCAGATAATTCCTTTGACCCCATGGCTTGGAGTTTGCTCTGATATGCACTGTCAACTGTGGGACCTTCTATAGGCAGGTGTTGGCAATAACCAATCATGTCCAATCAATTGAATTTACCACAGGTGGACTCCAGTTAAATTGTAGAAACATCTCGAGCAGTATCAGTGAAAACAAAATGCACCTCAGCTCACTTTTGGTTGTCAAATCAAAGGGTGTGCACACTTGTGTACATATGATATTTTACATTTTGATTTTTAATAAATTAGCACAAATGTCTAAAAACCTGCTTTCACTTTGTCATTGTGACAAAAAAAAGAACTCTAATAAGTCTGTAATGTAATAAAATGTGGAGAAGGTGAAAGGGGTGTGCAGACTTTCCGGCTTGACTGTATCTACATCTATTTATCCGTCTATCAGGATATATATACAGTATATATATTAAAAACCTCACCTCACAAATGTTATTTTGACTAATTGAACCACAAAACCCACAGATTAAATTTAAAAGCTTGTGGAAAGCCTTTTTAAAAGCATAGCTAAAATGTGTGTGGGGTGGGAGGGGTCATGGTGTACTTCCATGCAAGATTAGAAACAGTAACTAAGTTACTAAGGCTTAGATGTTTTGATTTTTTTGTCAAAATTTAATGTACTTGTGTGTGTTTTTTTTTAAATAAAACATTAGTTTTAGGAACTCAAGATCACTGTATTCTATACAGCAGTGATTATTAACAGGGTTCCAGCAGGATAATGACCCCAGAAACATCTAAAACCTCTAAAAGCCCCCAATAATTAATGACAACAAAGCATGGATGACAAACATTCTGAAGTGGCCTGTTATTTGTGGAATAAAACAGGGTAATTATATACAGCTAGACTGTTAGAAAAATAGAAAAATACAACTTGATAAAACTAGATTGAGAGGAAAAAAAGGGAAAAGTATATTAAAAAAAAGAAAAATATATATTTTATATTATTATATTAAATAATATCATTAGTCAAATCAAAATTAAAGTTTATGTTCTATTTGATGTGAAATAAAGAATAATAGATGCAACACACTTTGGTAAGTTTCAACTTAAGACGTAGTATGCAAAAAAGGCCAATAATTTCACAGGTCTGCAAAAAAAATTTTTCAAGAGCTGTTTTGGTTATTCCACGTAATCTTTATGTTTTTGGGTGCGCTGAATCCGAAAATGACCTCCGTTTTGTCATAGGACATCACATTTTCTGACAATTTAGGTAACTATGTTAAATAAGGCAATACCTCAAAATAAATGAGAGTACACTTTTTTTTTACAAATTTTTCATGAAAATCATTTGTTTTAACTGGAATGAGCTCACTAACACACACTAATATCGATTTTTCTTCCCTGTGAGGGTCCTCTTGGTACATTTACGCTTGTGAGTAGCATCTGGAATGTCTCTCTGAAGCATCCAACAGTAGTCTGCCATCATTGTAATGCTCCATCTTCCCTGGTATCTTCTTTCCATCTCTTTAATGTCCTGGTGGAATCGTTCACCTTGCTCTTCACTCACAGCTCCCAAATTATCAGGAAAGTTGTCAAGGTGGGAGTGGAGGAAATGCACTTTCAAACTCATCAGGCAACCTAAAGCTTGAAATGCTTTCAGCATTCGTCCGACGATCTTTTTGTAGTCAGGATCTTTGTTATTGCCTAAAAATTTCTTTATGACTTCTGTAAATGCAATCCACCCTTCTTTTTGAGGATCCATCATGGTATTGATAAACTCTTGATCAGCTATAAGCCTTCTAATGTCTGGTCCGACGAACACACCTTCCTTCAACTGAGAGAGGCCTGGAAACTTGATGACCAAGTATTTGAAGCATTCTCCATCTCTTTGAAGGGATTTTACGAATTGCTTCATCAATCCCAATTTTATGTGGAGAGGTGGTAGTACAGAATTGAGGTGTACGGAATGACCTACAGGGATGGAAGCATGAAAACCACCGTTGTGGAGTAAAACTGCTTTGAGACTTCTTTTTGAAGAATCTATAAAAAGACGCCATTGCGCTGAATCATATCGGATTTTTAATTGACCCATCAAACCTTCGATGCAATAAACCAACTTATCTTCCTGGGCAAAGTAAGGAACGAACTCCTTTTCCTGATGTCTGAACCATGAAAAAGACACTCCTGGCAACAATAAATTCCTGCTTTTGAGCCTTGATCCGAGTAACTCGGCGGCATCTTTGGGAAGATTCAAGTCTCTTACCAAATCATTCATCTCCTCCTGGGAAAACAATTTTGGTCTTGTATCATCTTCAAAGTCAGAACTTGATTCATCATCTGGTTCAGGTATGACTCCATCTTCATCGGAGCTAGTTATCTCTTCCAAGGTAGCAGGGGCCTTGGGTACTGGTATATCTGTGCCATGGGGGATGGGACGAATTGCTGAGTGAAGATTGGGGTATGAAATGGAATGCTTCCATTTTGAATTATACCCTTTCACATCGCATGAACTAAAGTAACAATCGTCACTATGGTTCTTTTGCTCTCACCATACCATAGGAATCCCATAACGGAAAGCTTTTTTCTTACCCTTGAACCAATTTCAGAGGTCCTCAACACACCGTTTGCACACCTTATGAAGCGCCCAAGCTTGATCTCCAAGCTTTAGTCCGAAGTATGCGAAGTATACTTTTTTCACAAAGTCTGTAATATTCAGCTGTTGCTTCAACACTGTATATTCACCACAAATGTGACAGAAACTGTCAGGCGAATTAATACACTTCCGCTGAGCCATAATGCTAATTTTAAGAAACACGGTTGAATAATGACGAGCTAACACAAACTGAGATAAAAAAGTGTGAACAGGCGAGAACCAAGAAAAAACTATTGAATCAAGCCCAGGCATGTCAGAGCCTGCGCGTTCAGCTTGCAACATGTTGATGCTGGTTTCATTAGCTCACTGTGAAAGTTCATTTCTTTGAAAGTTATATATTTTTTGGCATTGTATATCTTGAATGCACTGATGTGAATTAATTAATACTAAATTTGAAGAGAATTTTGCATTTTATGGCAAATCCTGACGTCCAGGATTTTTTTTCAATATTTTTTTTGTTTTCAGCACACCAAAATACATGGAAATTAGATGAAAATAATCAAACAGCTTTTTAGTCGCACACCTGTGTTTGGATAAATAGCCAGTATATATGTCTTCTACTTACTGTAATAAACAATATGTTAAAATTCAACAAAAAGATGTTTATTTTAGCTTCAAGAACCACTTTTACATGCTCGTTTACTCACATTTTTTTGTAAAGTTCTGAACTTCTGAAATCTTGCACCGACAAATTAGGCACAATGTTGGGTGATCTCACTGGAAAGCTTTTATACTGTAGAATGAGGTTATCTATACACACCTGTAAGCCAAAACATAAGCATCACCTGTCTAGCATGCTGTCAAAACAGCTCACACCCACCAACACAAATCTGAAAAAGTTCTGTTGTATCTGGTACCAGGTCATGACCAGCAGTTCCTTCAACTTCTATTCATTATGGAGCATCCTACAGTGCATCCTGGTGCCATTTCTTAAATGATGCATTCGTGCCGGGCCGTCCACATTATCTTGGAAAAAACAGGGTCTGTTGGACCAGTCGACTTTCTTTAGTTTTCATCCTTTATGCTGGCCATGCATGCAGCATTCAACTCATGAACTATTATTAACTACCATCAGTCCAATACAGTGGTACCTTGAAACTCAACGTCAATTGGTTCTGGGAGTGGCGTCAAGTTTAAAAGACGTTGAATTTTAAGGTATTTTTTCCCATAAGGATGTGTGGGAAGCCTGTTAATGAGTTCCATGGTCCCGTGGAACTGCATATATTTTATGCTAATGTAAAATAATGGGGTTGTTTTTGACACTTATTCACTGAAAATAACACAAATATAATATAAAAAACAAAGTTTAAAAGATTTTGAGTTTAGGGGACATTGAGTTACAACGTACCACTGTTTTAAATACATCACATGCACACTTGTTACAAAACAAACATTGTCGTTAGGACAGGGTGATATGACCAAACATTTGTATCACTGTATTTTTTAAGATTTAAAACGTTTGTAACAGTTTAAAACGGTATTAAGCTTTGCTTGGCCCTACAAAATGATACTATATATAATGGAATTAGTACGTGTGAAACAGGTGCAATATATAAGATGTTTATTATTATTATAATATTTAAGTTAAAAAATATAAGTGTTATTTAACTGCTATTAAATTGTTTCCCAACAAAATCCGCCCAATTTGGCGGATAACCGCCCAATCTGGCAACACTGGAACGCGCAGAGCCCGGTGGTGCCTTTACTCGTAGCGCGCCACAATTACTACTAACTACAGTAGTATTAGTACTAAGTAGCAGTAGTAGTAGTACTAAGTAGCAGTAGTATTAGTACTAAGTAGCAGCAGTAGTAGTAGTACTAAGTAGCAGTAGTAGTAGTACTAAGTAGCAGCAGTAGTATTAGTACTAAGTAGCAGCAGTAGTAGTAGTACTAAGTAGCAGTAGTAGTACTACATCTGCGTTGGTGGTTGACATTAATGTTAAGAGTATCCCTAAACTGTTTGGTGGAGGTGCGCTGTTGAATTGCGTCCCTGTGTAAACCTGCGTGCAGAAATACTTCCGCACAAAAGTTGCCGGCAAAGCGGTGGTTGGGGTTTGGGTTGCCAAAGATTAATTTATGGTGGACTTGGAGTTTTTGGAACGAGCTCCTCCACCGCAGAGCCGCTTTCCGCCATACTCGTTGCTGTGCCCAAATGACCCACGTAACGAACGTACGCCATTTGCGTAGCTATGTGACGTCATTACGTAAACAACGCAGAATATCGCTATCATTATGATATGGGCTTTTTTGTATCGTTTTAAAAATTATACCGGTATTATCGTGAATGATACGATATAGCACACCCCTACTGGCTGATTATGCAGCATCACATCCAACACCTTCATTTTCTGAATTTTAAAAAGAACACAAAGTGGACATATTTAAAGCTTTCAGTTACATGTGTTAGATTTTTTCTGGTTAACAAAATAAATACATGAAATAACATCTTTATATATTATTTTCAAACTTTATTAAGAACCAAAAATTCAGGGTTCAGGGAATACAAATGTTTAGAGTTGTAACATCGTCCTGTAAAACTTATTACAGAAGAATTTGCCAGAATTGATTGGCTATGTCTTGTCAAAGGCCTGCATTGGCTTGTCCTGCTGTGCAGGGTACATGTATTCTCGGACCCGCCGTGACCCTGACATGTTTTTTCCCCATTATTATAGGCTTTGCAAACCTATAACATAGCTTGTTTGCAAACTCACTCACTCACTTTCTTAACCTCTTAACCGCTTATCCATTTAGGGCCGCGGGAAGGGGGGGGCTGGAGCCTATCCCAGCTTTACAATGGGCGCAAGGCACACAGTAACACCCTGGACGGAGCGCCAGTTCATCGCAGGGCAGTCACACATACACACACACACACCTATAGGGCAATTCAGTGTCTCCAGTGAACTTGACTGCATGTTTTTGGACTGTGGGAGGAAACCGGCGCTCCCAAAGGAAACCCCTGCAGACACAGGGGGAACATGCAAACTCCACACAGAAAGAACCCAGACCGCTCTGCCTGGGGATTGAACCCAGAACCTTCTTGCTGTGAGTCGACAGTGCTACCCACTGAGCCATCATGCCGCCCTTGTTCGCAAACTGTAAAGCAATATTTGCTTATATGCTTATGTCACATTTTCTTCAATTTAGCAAATAAACATGCATGAAAACACATTGTTTCCTGGTAGAGAATGTGCCACATGGAGTTTGACCAGGTGTGTCCAAAATACTGCATATGATTGTGTGTTTACACTGGCCAAACCAGAGCCATGCATGAAAAATGGGCATTAGCGTAGACTTACGATAAACCTCTTTCTGTGTTTCCTTTGGCCAAACGAATTTGCAAATTGGCTAGGAGGTTATTCAGGAAAAATTACAAACCTGGTGTTTTGGTAAACCAAACAATTACAAAAAGTCAATTTTGTGAAACAAAGAACACCATTCCTGTTTTAAGCAATGCATTTAGGACATACACCGATCAGCCATAACGTTAAAACCACCTCCTTGTTTCTACACACATTGTTCATTTCATCAGCTCCACTTAGGTGGTGGATCATTCTCAGCACTGTAGTGACACTGACATGGTGGTGGTGTGTTAGTGTGTGTTGTGCTGGTATAAGTGGATCAGACACAGCAGCGCTGCTGGAGTTTTTAAATACTGCGTCCACTCACTGTCCACTCTATTACACACTCCTACCTAGTTGATTTACCTTGTAGATGTAAAGTCAGAGACGATCACTCATCTACTGATGCTCTTTAAGTTGGTCATCTTTGAGATCTTCATCAGTGGTCACAGGATGCTGCCCACGGGGTGCTGTTGGCTGGATGTTTTTGGTTAGTGGACTATTCTCAGTCCAGCAGTGACAGTGAGGTGTTTAAAAACTCCAGCAGCGCTGCTGTGTCTTATCCACTCATACCAGCACAACACACTAACACACCACCACCAGGTCAGGGTCACTGCAGTGCTCAGAATGATCCACCACCTAAATAATAATTACTCTGTTGTGTTCCTGGGAGAGTCCTGGCCATTAAAGAACAGCATGAAAGGGGGCTAACAAAGCATGCAGAGAAACAAATGGACAACAGTCAGTAATTGTAGAACTACAGAGTGCTTCTGTATGGTAAGTGGAGCTCATAAAATGGACAGTGTGTGTAGAAACAAGGAGGTGGTTTTAATGTTATGGCTGATCAGTGTACATTCAGTGATCTATACAGTGGTCTACACAGACACGATTGGCTATGTCTGAGGTGGAAGGGATGGTTGAAGCCCTGCAATAGATAGCCCAGGGTGTTCCTGCCTTGTGTCCAGTGAAATTAGAAAGTAAAATAATGTATATTTACAGATTAATGTGTCTGCTTACAAGCATGTTCAATCTTTTATCAATAAAATTACTAGTCAAAACTGAAACCTGAACAAAAGTGTGAATCTGCGTTTGGAATAAGGATTGTACGTTGACATCCATGTGACATTTTTTTTTAAACAGGGTGGTCCGGGGGCTTAAGGATGAACTGCCATTTACAGTTTAACAGCTATTCTGTTTCAAGGTGGAACCAGACCCGCCCCGACCATGGCCAGAATAAGAAGTTGATGAAAATAAAATGGGGGGGAAAATCCCCTACCTGACTAAATTGGATTCACACTGTTACTGTTATACTGTTCGTCTGTGGCACCACACTGGGACACAAATTTGTCAATGCACAGCACACAGAGACAATCTTGTCCAGAAAGGTCATCTCTTCCCCCTCACAAGGAAGAATCATATTAATGGGTACTGTATTGTGTAACATGGTGAACTTGTTATGTATGTTACCCACCACTTTCTCTAAATGCATTTTAAGCTGAGCTAGGTCTTGTGTTTTT
This sequence comes from Trichomycterus rosablanca, assembly GCF_030014385.1. NCBI lineage: Eukaryota > Metazoa > Chordata > Actinopteri > Siluriformes > Trichomycteridae > Trichomycterus > Trichomycterus rosablanca. Next base: position 18,948,085 of record NC_085992.1, read on the forward strand.
TCAACATCTTTGTCCTCCAACACAGATCCTTTTGAGAACGTAGAAATTTTCACCTCTGCACATATGACCCCCATATCATCCTTAATACTGAACCCTCGATCAGACAGAACCAAATCTCCAGGTGATAGTCTGTCTAGAAGTCCGCTGTTCTCGGTTATATACCTATCGCTGACCGAGCCTTCATATCCTTTGGAAAGAAATGAAATAGCTCCCTGAGGTGTGATTCCTGTAAGAAATTTCATGGTATGATTGTTTTTGTGTGGTGAAAACGTCTGCGCTCCTGCTTTCGGACTGGACGGTTTATCAATCGCCATTTCAAAACAGTTTAAAATAATGGCAACACGATGTCCAAAAGCCTGGATGAAATGATGAGGTATTGTAGCAAACAAGCAGTGTCTCTCTGGCCAGTGCACTAAGTGACTGATGCATCCATGCAACACTTGTATTGTATCTTTAAATATTCTGGAGACAGTTTGTTGGTCTACATCAAAGAGGTGCGCTATGTGTTGAACTGGGAGATCCAGCCTCAGACGTATCAGCGTTATCACAAGTACCTGAAAGGGGGACAATATCTGGCTTGTCTTGGGAAGGTGGACTTTTATGTGATTTAACAAAGCTATTAAAACAGCAAGGCTAGGAAGTCCTGTGTAATAGCTGACTTTTTCTTCATCTGTGAAGAATTGTTCGCTCATCTTGCGCTTATTAAGCTCACACCTCAGTGCCTTGTTCTCTTCAAACAGCCGCTTAATTTCAGCGTGGCTGCGCTTGCAGGCTTCACACTCCGTCTTCTGCATCTCGTCTGTCTTGGATGCTGATTCTATGGGCTGTAGCCTCTCTGTGGTTTCCACTGGTGCTGCGTCAGTTGCTGTGTTCTCTTTGGCCTGTTCTGAAGCTGTTCCCTCTGCAGTCTCTTTTTGTTTGTTATCAGAAACGCTTGGAGAATCAGTCGGCTGCATCTCATCGTAACCCAAGTTTAAAGTGGGGGCCCAGTCTGGATGCAACTCGTACATTTCATATGATGGTTTGCCTGTGAAACACAAAAGTTTGGTTTTAATGTGATATATTTTAAATATGCAGAGGTATTTTAAAAAAGAGAAGCAATAGCATTTAACAGTCAGTTTTTTGTTGTTGTTTTACACAGACATGATCAGCTGAGGGAATGGGGGGTATTGATGTATTGGTGTCCTGTTCAGGGTGTTCCTGCTTCATACCTAGTGTTTCCTGGTAAGCCCAGACACACCACGAGCCTGACCGAGATAGAGCAGTTGATAAGTTGGCATAAGGAGTTTAGAAGTCAGTGTTATACTGTTACATACTGCCACAATTTAAAATGAATTAATAAATAAACATTGGTGCAGCAATACTAATTATTAGCCAATTTAGCTTACATAAGAACCACAGATAAAAGTCAGATGAAAATGAAATAAAATGTGGTGGTTTAATATAGAATTGCTATATTATTTAATGTTCAGGCACTGCCTTCTCATTAGTAAGTGATTATTACACAATACAGCTGGTAACTTTGGTGTGTCAATATAAATAGGACTACTTTGACTTCACCCATTAAGCCCTAAACATTATGCAATAATAAAGTTAAGAAAGCCATGTACATATCCCAGAAACCAGATCAAACATCTTAGAGCTTTACATTGTCATGGGCTTAAGAGGCATCAGTGCAAAAATGCTAGTGCTTCTGTTTTTTTTTTACCCATGCAGGAGGCAACAAACCTCAGCAGAGCTTAAAGGTGCCTCTATTCATTAAAGACCTGTTTTGAGTGTTTTTGAAATACAGCTGACCATCTAAACAAATTTCCTCTCAGCACAACGGTAAAGGTTGGATTATCTAGGTATATGTTCAGTTTCTGCACTACTTTGTCACTTTTGCACACTTGGTTCACTTTAAATTGCTTCTATTTTTAAAAATTATTTCGATTTTAAATGTTCTAATTTTCTATACTTTTTACATTTTAAAATATTTCTATTTTTTGTATAAATATATATTTTGTCTATTTTGTAACTACTGTGGCCGAGCAATCACAAAAGCATTTAACTGCCAGTTGTACTGTGTATGACTATGTATGAGACATATAAACCTTGATTTGATAGGTAACCTTGTCACAGAGACCGCTGCTCCATGTATTTTGTAGGAGTGTGAGTTGCAAAGTTTTTATCAAAAATAAATAAATAATTAAATTTATTTTATGTGTTTTAGCTACAGTTATTGCTAACGGTTGTATTAAGTTAATTAAACTAATTATATGCTTTTAAGTGTATGGACTGGAGAGCAGTTCAATAAATGGGACGGTTACAGTGAGCTAGGCCTTAATGTCCATACCACCGTCTGACTAAACAAATGTTCTTTTGGCTATATGGGCACAAATTTCCACAGACACATTCCAAAAACTTCAGAGGTAGAGCTGAGAGGCACATCCTCATTAATGGCACCTGGTCACCACATGGCCTGGTGTCCACATACTTTTGAATGACCATACCTTACATGTCTCATCTTGTTTAAAGCATTTCTTAGACATTTGGTCCTGGGTTCTATCCCCAGGTGGGGTGATCTGGGTCCTTTCTGTACGGAGTTTGCATGTTCTCCCCGTTTCCTCCAGGTGCTCCGGTTTCCTCCCACAGTCCAAAGACATGCATGTGAGATGAATTGGAGACATTAAATTGTCCATGACTGTGTTCGATATAACCTTGTAAACAGATGAATCTTGTGTCACGAGTAACTGTCACTGTCATGAATGTAACCAAAGTGTAAAACATGACATTAAAATTCTAATAAACAAACAAACTTAGACATTTTAAAATTTACTTGGACTTTTATTTTACAATTTACAAGAAATAAGACTTGGGATGTATTTAAAAATATGTAATATGTACTACAACTTTTTTAAATAAATACACAAAACGTCAATGCGGCTTATTAACCTATATTTTATTACTGATTAACTCTTGGCTTCAAACGACGGCGATTCGGCTCCAAGTTCACTCAAACGAGCCGATTCATACAACTGATTCATAGAGCCGATTAGTTCGCGCATGTCTGTAAACATTTAACTAAAACAGTTTATTCAAACTAGCAAACAGCAACATTTCTAATCTTACCGGAATGGAAATGACGGGAGCAGACTCTTATGTATATTGGAATGTTGTCTACTGTAATATTGCTATGTCGTACTGCTGAAACCCAGGCCGTCCTGCGGCGCTTTGTAAGATCCGCGACTTGGTTCCCCTCATGTTTCTTCCATGTCGGAAATCTGTAAAATGATATTCCGTTGTTTATTTTATTACCGCGACTATCGTGCGATCGGCTTCTGCAGTTTCTGACACAGCAGTAGTGTCCTCCCATAATGCCTCTAAATTCCAGACTAAACTTGCACGGTTTTACTTAGTAAACGTTAGCTGTGCAGCTCTGTGATCACCGCGGTCACGCCATCTGCACTTTAAAAAAGCTTGGTCGCGCTATCTGCACTTAAAGTTTTACTGCGCGTTTAAACCGTGTTATACGGTAATCAAAGCGTCGAACAGACTGAACCTGCTTTTTATAGCTTAATAAACATAATGTACTGTATTATAATACACAAAAACCACTACATTAAACAAGAGCATTCATTCTGTTATTAATGGAATAAATTACAAATGTTTTTACTGTGAGAAAAGTGTCTATTTGGTTGAATACAGACCCCTCTTTAAAGATCAATAAAATCAACAAATCAAATTGTTATCAGGTTTTACCCATACTGGCATTAAGTACACTTACTATAGTACACATGGTGTGATTTTGGGACAATTATACTGTAGGAATTTAAAATAATGGGATGTCAAACTTATGTAAAATGTCAATTCGGTTGTGATTAAACCATTATTTGAAGATCAATAAAATAAACAAATCAAATTGTTATCAGGTTTCACCCATACTGGCATTAAGTACACTTACTCAAGTACACATGGTGTGATTTTGGGACAATTTTACTGTAGGAATTTGAAATAATGGGATGTAAAACATGTAAAATGTCCATTCGGTTGTGATTACACTATTATTTGAGGATCAATAAAATCAACAAATCAAATTGTTATCAGATTCCACCCATACTGGCATTAAGTACACTTACTCTAGTACACATGGCGTCATTTTGGGACAATTTTACTGTAGGAATTTAAAATAATGGGATGTCAAACTTAAGAAAAATGTCAATTGGGTTGTGTTTACACTACATTTAAAGTCCAATAAAATTAACAATTCAAATTGTTATCAAGTTCCACCCATACTGCCATTAAGTACACTTACTCTAGTACCCATGGTGTGATTTTGGGACAATTTTACTGTAGGAATTTAAAATAATGGCATGGCAAACTTAAGAAAATTGTTGATTTGGTTGTGTTTACACTACATTTAAAGTCCAATAAAATAAACAAATCAAATTGTTATCAAGTACCACTCATACAGTCATGAAGAACACTTACTCTAGTACTCATGGTGTGATTTGTGGACATTTTACTCTAGGAATTTGAAATAATGGCATTGCAAACTTGAGGAAAGTGTCTATTTGGTAGTGTACAGACCATTCTTTGAAGATCAATAACATTAACAAATCAAATTGTTATCAAGTGCCACCTATACAGTCATGAAGAACACTTACTCTAGTACTCATAGTGTGATTTTGGGACAATTTTACTGTAGAAATTTGGAGTAATGTGGTGATGAACTTGAGTAAAGTGTCTATTTGGTTGTGTACAAAACACTTCTTGAAGATCAATAACATTAACAAATCAAATTGTTCTCAAGTGCCACCTATACTGTCATGAAGAACACTTACTCTAGTACTCATGGTGTGATTTTGGGAAATTTTTACTGTAGGAACTTGAAATAATGGCATGGCAAACTTATGTAAAGTGTCAATTCAGTTCAGTTTACACCACATTTAAAGTACAAGACAATTAACAAATCAAATTGTTATCAAGTTCCACCCATACAGTCATGAAGAACACTTACTCTAGTACTCATGGTGTGATTTTGGGACAATTTTACTGTAGGAATTTGGAGTAATGTAATAACAAACTTGAGTAAAGTGTCTATTTGGTTGTGTACAGACCAATTTTTGAAGATCAATAAAATTTTTGGGACTATTTTATTGTAGGAATCTTGTTTAATGTGATGGCAAACTTATGTAAAGTGTAAAATTACACCAAAAGAACCACGATGAACACTTATTGTAGAGAAATCGGATGGCAAACCTATGTAAAGTGTCTGTTTGTGTTAACACCACATTTTGAAGTACAATTAAATAAGCAAATCAAATTATTATTAAAAGCCACCATTACATTCATAAAGAACATTTACTCTTGTATTCATGTTGTGATATTGAGACAATTTACTGTAGGAATTTAGAGTGACAGGATGGCAAATCCACATAAAGTGTATATTCGGTGTTGTTAAAACCACCTTCTGAAATCCAATTAAAAGCAAATCAAACTGTTATCAAATGAGACCACTATGATCATAAAGAGCACTTACTCTAGTAAGATCAATAAAATAAGCAAATCAAATTGTTATTAAATACCACACTTACATTCATCAAGAACACTTACTCTAGTACTCATGTTGTGATTTTAAGACAATTTTACTGCTGAAATTTGGATAATGGCATCACAAATTTGCATAAGTGGTCCAAAGTGTTAATTATCTGAACATGGTGATCAAGCATTAACAAATAATGAAATAATTTTAATACGACATGCTTTTAATAATATATTACTTAAAATAGTATGTGTGTAAATAATAAATAAATAATTTATTCTTGTAACAAAAAAAAGCCATTGACATTCAAGGATTAATGTAATATTGTCAGTTACTAATTACAAGTTTGCCATCCCATTATATCAAATTTCTACAGTAAAATTATCCCAAAGTCAAAACATATAAGTGCTGGACTAAGTGTACTTCATGAATCTAGAGGTCGCATTTGATAAACATTTGATTTTCTTTTTTTATTGATCTTCAAAAAGTGGTTTAAAAACAACCGAATAGACACATTACATAAGTTTGCCATTCCATTATTTTAAATTCCTACAGTTAAATTGTCCCAAAATCACACCATGAGTACTAGACTAAGTGTTCTTCATGGTCATTGGGGTGGAATTCAATAACAATTTGATTTGCTTATTTTATTAGACTTTAAAATGTGGTCTGAACACAACCAAATAGACACTTTACTCCAAATTCCTACAGTAAAATTGTCTCATAAATATAATAATAGTACAAGAGTAAGTGTTCTTCATGATTAGAGTGGATTTGCTAAATGTATTGATCTTCAAATAATGGTCTTAGCACAACTGAATAGACATTTACAAGTTTGCCATTCCATTACTCCAAATTCCTACAGTTAAATTGTCTCACAATTACAACCTGTGTACTAGAGTAATTACTCTTTATTACCATAGTAGTGCCATTTGATAACAATTTGATTACATTATTTTATTGGACTTCAAAATGTGGTCTTAACACAACCGAATAAACACTTTACACAAGTTTATCATCACATTACTGCAAATTTCTACAGTAAAATTGTCCCAGAATAACGTGGTGAGTACAAAAATATATGTTCTTCATAGCTATATGGGTTGCATTTAATAATAATTTAATTTGCACATTTTATTGGACTTTAAAAATTGTCTAAACACAACCGAATTGACATTTTACATAAGTTTTCCATTCCATTATTTTAAGTTTCTACAGTGAAAATGTCCCAAAATCACACCATGAGTACTAGAGTAAGTGTTCTTTATGACAGTATGGGTGGAACTTGATAACAATTTGATTTGTTAATTGTATTGGACTTTAAATGTGGTGTAAACTGAACTGAATTGACACTTTACATAAGTTTGCCATGCCATTATTTCAAATTTCTACAGTAAAATTGTCCCAAAATCACACCATGAGTACTAGAGTAAGTGTTCTTCATGACAGTATAGGTGGCACTTGATAACAATTTGATTTGTTAATTTTTATTGATACTTCAAAGAGTGGTCTGTACACAACCAAATAGACACACTACTCAAGTATATCACCACATTAATCCAAATTTCTACAGTAAAAATGTCCCAAAATCACACTATGAGTACTAGAGTAAGTGTTCTTCATGACAGTATGGGTGGCACTTGATAACATATTGATTTGTTAATTTTATTGTACTTTAAATGTGGTGTAAACTGAACCAAATTGACATTTTACATAAGTTTGCCATGCCATTATTTCAAATTTCTACAGTAAAAATGTCCCAAAATAACACCATGAGTACTAGAGTAAGTGTTCTTCATGATAGTATAGGTGGCACTTGATAACAATTTGATTTGTTAATTTTATTAATCTTCAAAAAGTGGTCTGTACACTACCAAATAGACACTTTACTCAAGTTTGTTATGACATTACTCCAAATTTCTACAGTAAAATTCTTTCAAAATGAAACCATGAGTACTAGAGTAAGTGTTCTTCATGACAGTATAGGTGGCACTTGATAACAATTTGATTTGTTAATTTTATTGTACTTTAAATGTGGTGTAAACTGAACTGAATTGACGCTTTACGTAAGTTTGCCATGCCATTATTTCAAATTCCTACAGTAAAATTGTCCCCAAATCACACCATAAGTACTAGACTAAGTGTTCTTTATGACGGTATGGGTGGAAATTGATAACAGTTTGATTTGTTAATTTTATTAATCTTCAAAAAGTGGTCTGTACACTACCAAATAGACACTTTACTCAAGTTTGTTATGACATGCCGCTCAGGTGGCGCAGCGGTAAAAAGAAACGCGCTGCAACCAGGGCTGGATTCTGAGAAGTGTGGTATCGAATCCAGCCTTGCTTTACTGGTTCGAAGCTGAGTGGCTATATGAGCAACGATTGGCCGGTTGCTCATGTGGGGGGTGGGACAAAGAACCGGATGTGGGTCTCTCTCTGTCAGAATGCGATTGCGTTCTCTGCCGGCTGATTGGAGGCGCTTACACAGAGATGGGAGAGGGTGCCCTTAGGGTGTGTCTCTCCGCATGCAACGCTAGGTGGCGCCAAACTCGTCAATGTGTGGGTGGCAAAGATGCATCTGGCTGCTGCTCGTGTTTCGGAGGGGATACGGGTTAGCTTCAATCACCTCCATCAGGGCACGGTTCGACATAGACAGAGAGGAAGCACGATGCTAATTGAACAATTGGATGCGCTAAAAAGGGGAGAAAAAGGGGTAAAAATTTAAAAAAATTATAAAAAAATAAATAAAAAAAAGTTTGTTATGACATTACTCCAAATTTCTACAGTAAAATTCTCCCAAAATGAAACCATGAGTACTAAAGTGTTCTTCATGACAGTATGGGTGGCACTTGATAACAATTTGATTTGTTAATTTTATTTGACTTTAAATGTAAACACAACCAAATTTAGATTTTACATAAGTTTGCCATGCCATTATTCCAAATTCCTACAGTAAAATTGTCCCAAAATAACACCATGTGTACTAGAGTAAGTGTTCTTTATGACAGTATGGGTGGAACTTGATAACAATTTGATTTGTTAATTTTATTGGACTTTAAATGTGGTGTAAACTGAACTGAATTGACGCTTTACATAAGTTTGCCATGCCATTATTTCAAATTCCTACAGTAAAATTGTCCCAAAATAACACCATGTGTACTAGAGTAAGTGTTTTTTATGACAGTGTAGGTGGCACTTGATAACAATTTGATTTGTTAATTTTATTGGACTTTAAATGTGGTGTAAACTGAACTGAATTGATGCTTTACATAAGTTTGCCATGCCATTATTTCAAATTCATACAGTAAAATTGTCCCAAAATAACACCATGTGTACTAGAGTAAGTGTTTTTTATGACAGTGTAGGTGGCACTTGATAACAATTTGATTTGTTAATTTTATTGATCTTCAAAATGGGGTCTGTATTCAACCAAATAGACACATTACTCAAGTTTGTTATCACATTACTCCAAATTCCTACAGTAAAAATGTCCCAAAATGACACCATGAGTACTAGAGTAAGTGTTCTTCATGATTGTATTGGTGGCACTTGATAACAATTTGATTTGTTAATGGTATTGGACTTTAAATATAGTGTAAACTCAACCGAATTGACATTTTACAAAAGTTTGCCATGCCATTATTTCAAATTCCTACAGTAAAAATGTCCCAAAATCACACCATGGGTACTAGAGTAAGTGTTCTTCATGACTGTATGGGTGGAACTTGATAACAATTAGATTTGTTCATTTTATTAGTCTTCAAAGAGCGGTCTGTATACAACCAAATAGACACTTTACTCACAGTAAAAACATATGTAATGTATTTCATTAATAACAGAATAAATGCTTGTGTTTAATGTAGTGGATTTCGTGTATCAGAATACGGTAGATTATGTTTATTAATCTGTTAACAGCAGCTCTACTCTCATTAACGCTTCGGCTACCGTAAAATACTGTTTAAACGCGCAGTAAAACTTTAAGTGCAGATAGCGCGACCGAGCTTTTTTAAAGTGCAGATGGCGTGACCGCGGTCTGTGATCGACTTGACTGGTGGGTTATCAACAAAGCACTGAAGCTGTGACCGGCAAGCCTGTCTTATACCGACGATGGAAACACAGTCAATAATGAATAATAATAAAAAATACGTTCTGCAGAGGATTGTGATTGGATAGTGATTACTTTTTACTGTTGGAACTAAAATACAGTTAATACAGAGTTAAAATACAGAGTTAATTGCATTTCAAGCTGATTTGTATTCAATTTTGACACTGATTCAGCATTTCATTCTTTTATTCTTCAAACCTAATTTAATTTAATTTAGACCTAATGACAATGGCTCGTTAGAGTTCATCCTCACAGAACTTACTGGCTGTTCCTAGGGCTCGTCTGAAACTCAAAGGTGATTGTGGGTTTGCAGTTTATGCTCTGAGACTATGGAACACTTTACCTCCCACCGTTCGCCAAGCACCTTCGATTTCTATTTTTAAGGTGCGTTTGAATAGTGAGAGGTTGTTTAAGCACCTTGGGTAAGAAAAGCTGTTGTTCTACATCATTTTAGTCAGCATTGCATCTGTCTTATCCATCTTTTCTCCTTTTTTGTCATGCACCTCATCCTTTTATTTTTTTTATTATTTTTTTTGTTTGTTTTATTTGTCTGTGAAATTGTTTTTGCTTTATGTGTATATTTAAATAAATGTACAGCACTCTGGTCAACGTAAGTTGTTTTAAGAGTGCTTTATAAATAAACTAAACTCAACTTAACATACAAGTTTTCCCTAAGCAATGGATCATGTGCTTTTTTTTATTTTGGCACGTTTTCCACATGTTGGTATTCTGTATGTTACTATGTGTTTTGCATTTCACATTTTCCACTGTAGTGTTTGCATTTAACTCTGACACTAATTTTCTTTATATAAATCAAATAAACTGGTATGGCTGATAAAAAATAGGCTTTTTGTTATTTTCGTTTTGGGAATTTTCTGAGGGGCTATATGTACAATTTTGCCCAAGGCCACCGTATTTAAAAACTCCATCAGCGCTGCTGTGTCTAATCCACTCATATCAGCACAACACACACTAACACATCCAGTAAAGTGCAAAGTGACCTATACATGACCTACATTTTTATCCTGAAAAATGTCATGTTTTGTTATTTTGTGAAAGATGTATAATGTCTTTTAAAAATATAATTGATCCGTAAAGCCATTGCCAAGAAAAGAAAAAGTCTAAGAATTATAAGTATACAATTAAGTCATTTTTGTGTTTAACCTGCTTACTAGCCAAACAATAATTATATTGCATGTAATAAAACATTTAGTATAATTTAGAGACGGGTGTCTCAAACAATAGTGTTACTGATTATTTCATGTGATAACACAGACACACACAAATAAAATAATACAAATAGCTCTATATGCTTCCCAATTTTATCTAAATGAAAGGAACCCCTTAGAACCGACCTTAAAGACTCAGATCTGGGTTGCTCTGCATATTGATTATTAGGACTTTGTGGAGGGGTTCAGATATTACTTAAAGCTTTCTATTCTTCTGTCTTTGATTAGCACCCCTCTACATCTTGCACCCATGTCATTTAGCCCAGTCACACAGATTGCTTTTTCCCTCCTGACTTAGTGTACATTTTCCACCTTTAACACTCCAAAGTTATTTTTTCCTTCTTTGGGGTCTGCATCCCTTGTTGCTCTGTATTGTCTTTGTCTTTACGCTGCTGAGTTTGTCATTGTGCTCTGAACATTTGAATGTAAAATAGCATTTATGATTATTTCTGACACATTTTTTTACATTTATTTGAATAAAATAGAAATGTTATGCTCAAAATCCATGGTGTCCTACAGGTGTTACACTCAAATCTGTGAACCACGGAAATCTGTGACTGCAGAGTCCGCTGTTGCAAATTTTCTTATGTGTATTATTTAAATAACACATTTTACTGTAAAGAAACATAAACAAAAATTTATTGCAGTTCTCAGAATATGTGGTCCTACTGTACGTTCATAATAATCCAGTCAAAAACCAAAGAAAATGCTTTCTCGTTTTCATGTCTGGGATTAGCAGAGAGCCAGCAGCACCCAGGTCACCGTCGAAATAGTGGACAGAAAACACAGATAGTTCAAAACTTTAAAATAAAAGCAAAAGGGAACTATTTACAAATATTTATTTTGCCTAGCAATAAGGTTGAATGCTGTGATTTATGAGTATGATTTATTCCTTTGTGTATAATGTAGACTTTTATTCTATGATGAAGAAGTAGTACAAGTGACCAGATAACTACTACAACCTTTATTATATTAAAATGGAAACTTTTAGATTTTTATTATTTCTACATTTTATGATTTATTACTGTACCAATATATAATGCAGTAGTAAGAAGCTTATGTATTACATAGTTTTATAATTTTATCTTTATACAGTATAAATTTAAAGTGCTTTAAAGCAGTGAACAATCTACATCGTTTCTTGGTAAAAGAGGGGCTCAAGGAATCTACTGTTTGCAAATATGTATTCAAATCTAAATTTATATATGTAGAGGGTTATCAAATATATACAAAATATATTGGCTTTTAATTGGAATGTTTTTACCCATATGTTTTTTTTTCCAAATCCCAAAAGGAAAAAGTATACAGACACAATCAAAGAATAAATGATTAATCGACTCACTAAAGCTGTTACAAAAGACACACCTATCAGAGATGGTAATGAATCAACTTAATCTAGCATTAACTGGGTAACATCTGTGAAGTATTTTAAAAACGACATCTCGTATTTTATTATTAATTTTATTATTAATTTATAAGATAAAGTCCAAACTAAATGCCATTTTATATTATCTCTAGGTATGTGAGAAATAGTCCTTTTTGGACAAGAAGGTTTCTAATGTATCAGTTATTATTTACAAAAAGCCTGTTACACAACGACTAACACTTTTTTTTTTTATTGAACAACACATATTACAAAAGTATACATCAATCACAGCCAAGATGTAAAGTACACAATGAAAATTAGACAATTATTAACTAAAAATTGCTTGAGGTAATACAATTAATAGAAATGAAATAAACTAAAATTAAAATTAGCTAAAGCAGGAGTTTATAAATAACAGCATTTAATGCTTTATAAAAAAACCTTAATGCCTAGTTCACACTACACGATTTTTGCCCTGATTTTCGCTCGGCGACTGGTCGGCGCTAGATTTGCCGGCTTGGAAGCAACTCTGCGTTCGCTCAGCGATCAAAACTCGGCTCTCAATCGCTATGTGTGAACTACTCAACAACACGATTCGAGCGAGATTTCTAGCATGTCAGATATCTGAATCTGAGTTGTCCGAGTGGCAATGAGTGCAATGTCGAACATCTAGTGAGAATGCAAGATACGGGGTGAGAGGAAACACAGGGGAGGAGTTGTAAAAAGGTGGGGCAGGGGCCTAATATAGTTTATATCAGAATACATTGGTACACACAAGTTTTACAGTATTTCTGACCTTATCGTTCTCTACAAAACATAACATCAACCCTGCATTGCAAAAATATTTATTAACCTCCAACTCACTATAGAACAATCCCTGCAGGCCACGTAGCCCAATCCACTCAGATTCATTTATTTTTGCATTTTTGGACGTGCTATCGTTAAACCTTTCGTCACTTCTCGCGTTTGTTTTCATGACAGAACGTAGTTTGTGAGACCAGAGAAGCTCGCCTGCAATTCCAGTTGGTGGTAGATGGTGTAGTGTGAAACCCTCTATCACCGATCAGTCGTGTAGTGTGAAATACACACCGACTTGAAAGAATCCCGATTACAAGAGATCCAGTCGTGTAGTGTGAACTGTACAGCGACCTGACAACTTGGAAAGTCATGTAGTGTAAACATGGCATAAGGGATATTGAAGTTTTATGTATTAATGTACGATGTACGATATAAAGGATGCCTTAAAAGTGTTGAAATTTGGTCTATTATTCATAAATGTACAACATTGAATGTGATATTTGGATAATATTAAGAGAAGGTTGACAATATAAGTCTCATCTGAATTCAATATGTCACTTAGTTATTCCGAATAGAATAAATTCAGTTTTAAATTAAAAGTTATAGCTAATTTTCGTATAAACACATGCTGCAACCAGAGCTAGGATCTCGAATACATCGTATCGAATCTCAGCTCTGCGTTGCCGGCTGAGCGGCCACATGAACAACGATCGGCCTGTTGTTCAGATGGGCGGAACTAAGCCGGAAATGGGTCTTTCTCTGTCAGACTGGTGCAATTACGACCTCTGCTGGCTGATTAGAGGTGCCTACACAGAGATGAGGAAAGAGTGCTCTTAGGGTGTGTCTCTCCATACAAAACGCTGAGCTGCACTGCACTCGTCAATGTGTGGGTGATAAGATGCATACGGCTTGCTGCCCACGTGTCGGAGGGGGTGTGGGTTAGCTTCGATCTCCTCGGTCAGAGCAGAGACCGGGCATAGGCGGAGAGGAAGCATGATGTAATCGGGCAATTGGACGCACTAAAGGGGGAGAAAAAGGGATTTAAAAAGTTATAGCGAATTTTTCTATTAATACAATTATTTAGGGATGGACTGGCCATCGGGAGGGTCGGGAGTTTTCCCGGTGGGCCGCTCTGTATGTGGGCTAGTGATGGGTCGCTAAGAGCCGGCTCTTTAAAGTGAACGACGGGATCCGACTCCTGACTGGGAGCCGATTAGTTTTTTTCCGACGGGGTTTTTCTGTCAAAACCGCACGTGATTGGTCAAGATACGTGGTGGCGTTTGTGTAATTACACTGAGCAGGAGGGGAGGGGTTACACACACACACAGACAGCGTGCACACGAACAGGAGAGAGAGAGAGAGAGAACTCAGCGCTTTACACAGCCAGACATTACACGCTAGAAAGGTGAGGAAAATGAGTGAGAGGAGACATAGTAAAGTTTGGACACGAGAAGCCCCTTTTACAAAGAAGTTCAGACCCACTGAACCAAGTGTTCACTGGGAGACCAAGTGTTCAGTCTACCCACATCTTATACATGTGATGGCACATAGACTGTGTATTGTAGCAACATCTGTCCCCTCAGAGAGAATCTTTTTTAACAGGGCAGATCATAACAGAAAGGAGAAACAGGACCAAGCTATCAAAGATGAGCTCCTTGGTTTTTCTGAATGCCAATCTTCACTAAATACTTACAAATACTGTCACCTGGATGCTTTCACCTGGATTTTCTTTCTGTTTTGCACATTTTCATTTATATTTTGTTGAGTGACGCTTCGTTGATGTGTTGTTGTTTCACTCTAGATGCTTGTTTATTTTGTTTTGTTTATTAGGATTTTAACGTCACATTTTACACTTTGGTTACATTCATGACAGGAACATTCACCTCATTTGCATGTCTTTGGACTGTGGGAGGAAACCGGAGCACCCGGAGGAAACCCACGCGGACACGGGAAAGACATGCAAACTCCACACAGAAATGACCCGGGCTCTTCACCTGGGGATCAAACCCAGGACCTTCTTGCCGTGAGGCGACAGTGCCAACCACTTAGCCACCATGCTGTCCCACTTTAGATGCAAACGTACAAATAATATACACAATCAGATCTTTTTGTCTAATTGAGATGGGTCTTTGTTTTTGTATTTTATAATTTATTGTTGGAGCACTCTGTTCCATGTTGAGTATATAAATAAAGCAATTTAAATAATAAACATTTGATACAATGTTTTTTTACATTAGTAATTCATTTTACATGTAATTTGGTAATAAATTAATTTAAGCAACAAAAAAATCTAAGGAGCCACTTGGGAGCCGAAAGAGCCGGCTCTTTTTAGTGAGCCGAGCCAAAAGAACCGGCTCTCTAAAAGGAGCCGAAATTCCCATCACTAATGTGGGCCGCTGAGAGAGTGAAAAATAAATTCTGTTTTAAATACTCCTGAATACGGAGCCCCTAAGGTGACATCCTCTGAAAAAAAAATAACGCGTGGCCACGACTTAGTAACGCGTTCCCACGCCTTATTAACGCGTGGCCACGACTTACTTAACGCGTTCCCACGCCTTACTAACGCGTGGCCACGACTTAGTAACGCGTGGCCACGACTTACTTAACGCGTTCCCACGCCTTAGTAACGCGTGGCCACGACTTACTTAACGCGTTCCCACGCCTTAATAACGCGTGGCCACGACTTACTTAACGCGTTCCCACGCCTTAATAACGCGTGGCCACGACTTACTTAACGCGTTCCCACGCCTTAATAACGCGTGGCCACGACTTACTTAACGCGTTCCCACGCCTTAATAACGCGTGGCCACGACTTACTTAACGCGTTCCCACGCCTTAATAACGCGTGGCCACGACTTACTTAACGCGTTCCCACGCCTTAATAACGCGTGGCCACGACTTAGTAAGGAGTGGGAATGAGATCGTGGCCACGACTTAAAAAGGTTGAAACAGTTGAATATTGTTTACTCTGTTTACTTTCTTGACTATCGTGTCAATAAACAGAATGGATGATTAAAGCATTGTACTTGCTTACTTTATATTTATTACATCTACTACAGTAGCGAACATTAACGTGTGTATAAACATTACTATGACAACTCGCATACGTCTGTGTGTGCGTAACAGTTCCGTACTGAAACATAAAACCATCACACGTTCCATACATTAACACATGTTGTTAGGGGAAACAGTTGAATGTGGTGTGATCATCTGTTACACCCAGGAGGGAGACTGCATATTACATCAAGGCTCCAAAACAAACAATCTACGGCTAACAACATGTGTTAATGTATGGAACGTGTGATGGTTTTATGTTTCAGTACGGAACTGTTACGCACACACAGACGTATGCGGGTTGTCATAGTAATGTTTATACACACGTTAATGTTCGCTACTGTTGTAGATGTAATAAATATAAAGTAAGCAAGTACAATGCTTTAATCATCCATTCTGTTTATTGACACGATAGTCAAGAAAGTAAACAGAGTAAACAATATTCAACTGTTTCAACCTTTTTAAGTCGTGGCCACGATCTCATTCCCACTCCTTACTAAGTCGTGGCCACGCGTTATTAAGGCGTGGGAACGCGTTAAGTAAGTCGTGGCCACGCGTTACTAAGGCGTGGGAACGCGTTAAGTAAGTCGTGGCCACGCGTTACTAAGGCGTGGGAACGCGTTAAGTAAGTCGTGGCCACGCGTTACTAAGTCGTGGCCACGCGTTAGTAAGGCGTGGGAACGCGTTAAGTAAGTCGTGGCCACGCGTTAATAAGGCGTGGGAACGCGTTACTAAGTCGTGGCCACGCGTTATTTTTTTTTCAGAGGATGTCACCTTAGGGGCTCCGTACCTGAATAATAATCCTGAAGTGTACATTGGCCCACCACAGCATCCTTACTGCATGTCCATTGGCCAATCACAGAAATGTCCCTCCCCCAGGATAAACCGTAATCACAACCACCAGTTCAAAAAATGAGTGCGAGATGGAGAAATGGTCGAAAGAGCGTAAAGGAGATACAGAAAAATCCCGTGATAAAAAAAAAAAAAGAAGAAGCTGCAAGCAGATGCAAAAAGTGCAGGAAACTGGACAACCTGTTTGGCAGTGAGGAACTACAGTATAGCCAAAGAGCAGAAAAGGAAAAGTTAGTGTTCAGTGCCTCTGCTTCGTTAGTAACGCCGTTTCAGAAGAGACTGTGGGCCCATCTCAAATGTCGTCTATGCCCTACTTAGGGTACTTCCTAACAGTACAAAACATTTCTTTAAACAGTCAGTAATGATTAATAAATAGTTATCTAAGCTACTGTTGGATATCAGGGGCTTTAAACCAGCCGTTTTAAGGACTATTTTTGTGAAAGTTCTATTATGTCATGTCCAACATAGTGCACTACATAGGGCGGTGGATATAATTTGAGACGGTACCATCAGTCTCTGCGCCTCAGAAAAAGTAAACACTATCTTGTCCTCTATAATACAGAAAGGAAAATGCAGTTGTTCAGGAAAATTTTTTAGAGTGATCATGTGCATAGCTCACATGGTTAATTTCCCTTGTCAACATATTAAAGTATTTACACATGCGATTTATTTCTTTGCTCATCGGAGCAATGCGCTAATTTGGAACAAACGTGAATCCCGTGTGAATAAAAGTGCGAAAAAAGCATATTTACCAGTGTTAAAGCTTTAAAGATTTTATTTCTTGCGATTTAATGAGACAGGATGGGAAAATCCAATGAAACCATTAAAGAAACAAAATTTTAAGAAATATTGTAGAATTTGTATTATATAGAATTTGTATTATATATATATATATATATATATATATATATATATATATATATATATATATATATAATAATTATTATTATTATTATACTGAAGTGGGATGGGGGGAGGGGGTGGTATGTGTGGCGAGATGTGCTTGTAGTGGGCTGGTCAAGAACAAAGTCCAGGGCTGGATTTTGTTCCCAGTCCAGCCCTGAAATTATTTAAATCAATTTAAAAAAAATTTGGCAAAATGAGCAATCCCAAAATAAGTGAATAAAGGATTATTCATATTTGTGACAGGATGAACATTCAGTATTTATATCTTTTTTAAATTTAGCAGTAGTTTTATTGATTGGGTAACATCTATGCAGAATCAACGACCGACTCCAACACGTCATACGCGTCACTTTTCGGTTTTGGTTCGACTGTAAATTCAAATTTGAGTGTGATCTGTAACCAAACCAGGACTAAAATTTAATACTGTATAATTTTCTTGGTTGGTCCGGACCAGCGGAACCGAATTACAAGTAGTACTATATAAATAAACACAGCGTATAGCGTGGGTAACGTACCCGGATGTGTACATTTCGCGACTTGGCTTCCCATGATGCATCAGCGGGGGAAATTCAATTCAAACCGGAGGAGACATGGATGAAGAGGGATTTCAGCCGAACAGCGCTGCGTGTAAAATCATGACTGTTAACAATCCCGATAGTTGTAGTGAAAGTAGAATCCATGTGACACGATGTAGTGATCAGAGTGAGCGGGAAGCTGAGGCAAACCGCTGCGCTGGACAAAAACAAGTGTGTGAGTTTTCCGCTGTTGCTAATGACGGATCTAACAGTAATACTGCCTCTGCTCACCTCCCTGCTTCTTCTAATGCTGGAATGAACGATCAGATTCACCATCATGCAGCGGATATCAGACCAGAAGCACTGGACGGTGTGGAAACACAGGATAGCACTGTAGCAGCACACAACCAACACCAAACTGGTAAGTTATAATTCATCTATACAGCTGGTACAGCTTTTTACACAACGTGCAACACCACTAATGACCAAACCGTCTGTATTTATATGTCAAGTTGGTGTTACCTACAATATACGTTAATGCATACAAGTTTGTAGGTTGTGAGTAGGTTTGGCACCATCACATAGCATACATTTACATGGGTTTGGTGCCAACATAACCTACACATTACTTCTGACAACCTTTCCTAAAGTAAAGCTATTGTTCTCGATTAACAGGTTAGAAATTAACATTTGGTCAGTTCATGAATACAAAGGTTTGTCTGCTCCTTTGATTTTGTCAAAAAAAAGTTTTTGACACAAAAATGTCTATTTTATTCTCATTAACTGCTTTATCCTGGTCAGAGTTGTGCTAGGTCCAGTTTCACCAGGGCTTTGGCCACCCTATATCTTGCCCCTTACAATGTTTCTTAATATTCTTGAAATATATTGATAGTATTATGTGATGTACATGGTTTATTTATTAGGATTTTAACATCATTTACATTACATTTTAGGCATTTAGCAGACGCTTTTATACAAAGCGAGTTACAATTTAAGCAACTGAGGGTTAAGGGCCTTGCTCAGGGGCCCAACAGTGACAACCTGCCAGTGGTGGGGTTTGAACCGGGGACCTTCTGCTTACTAGTTCAGTACCCTAACCGCTAGGCTACCTTAACTGCCCTGTCATGTTTTACACACTGTGGTTACATTCATGATAGAAATGTTAATTATTAGTTACACAAGATTCATCAGTTCACAAGTTTAATGTCAAACAGTCATGGACAATTTTGTATCTCCAATTCACCTCACTTGCATAGGGCGGCACGGTGGCTTAGTGGGTAGCACTGTCGCCTCACAGCAAGAAGGTCCTGGGTTTGATCCCCAGGTGGGGCGGGTCTGGGTCCTTTCTGTGCGGAGTTTGCATGTTCTCCCCGTGTCCGTGTGGGTTTCCTCCGGGTGCTCCGGTTTCCTCCCACAGTCCAAAAACATGCAGCCAGGCTAATTGGAAACACTGAATTGTCCTATAGATACCTAGCCGCTAGATGCACAAACCAGTGCGTTGTAGTGCCGGTACCAAGCCTGGATGAAATAGGGAGGGTTGTGTCAGGAAGGGCATCCGGCGTAAAAATTGTGCCAAATCAATGCGGATCATGATCCGTCGAGAGCCGACCCCGCAACCGAACGGGACAAAGGCCGAGGAAGAAGAAGAATTCACCTCACTTGCACGTCTTTGGACTGTGGGAGGAAACCGGAGCACCTGTAGGAAACCCACGCAGACAAGTGGAGAACATGCAAACTCTTTCCAAAGGACCTTCTTGCTGTGAGGCAACAGTGCTACCCACTGAGCCATCGTGCCGCCCGCTGTACATGGTTGGATTGCTCTCTGATGCACTTTTCATGGAGTCATGATCCATACAAGGACTGAGCTTTTATGATCATACTTGCAATATCTTGCCTATGCTTTTTGTAAGACTCAGGACTTAATTAGCAAGAATGTACAATTGCCAGACAGGATATTACCATTTGTAAAGGTACAGAGCTGGTAATTGCTACACTTCACCATTTGTCAGCTCTTACTGTCTGAGGCAAATCCACATCTAAACAATGAATTTCCTAGGCCCATTCACACTTGACTATACCATTGATCTAACTGTATAAATAAGTTTCCTTTTTGCTCATTACTACAGATGGTTTAGACATGCTTCTCTGCCCAGTCAGTAATAAATTATATATTGCATCAAATTTTGAGTTATGAGAGGAATGGCAATCCGTTAACAAATAATAACATAATTAACAAATCATGAAAGCAGTTTTTAGTTTCAATAAAAATTTACTTAAATATATGACATGCTAGTTAATTAAGTGCTTTAATAAATGTGTAGGTCATTTGAAATGTAAGCATGTACTCTAGGGCTGCCACGATTGGTCGACCTAGACGATGATGTCAACGCTAAAAAATGCGTCGACGTCAATATGCATCGTGTTTAAAACGATGTTTCTAAATGATCCCTTTTAATTTCTACAATGATTGCCCTCAGCACTACTTGCTGCGTACATGACCCGAGTTGTATTTGGTCCAGTCACTGGTTGGCGGCATTAAGCGCAGTCTTAAAAAATGTCGTCTGCAGCAGTCAGAGGCCGATTGTAGAGAACTTTCAAAGAAAAGTTTTCCCAAATCATCAAAAGTTTGGTGATACTTAAAACTGGCACAAAACTAAAATGTGGTTTGTACACTGTGCAAAGTTTGATGGTACCACAGCAGCACTAGCACCATGTTGCACGTCTATATTGTTTCATTACGCTACGGAGATCTTGGAATACCATATTTCTTAGTGAGTTCAGTTAGACCGCCGCACATTTTTGCGGTTTTCGTGGCGCTCAAAGTGCAAAAAGCTTCTCATGTGAATGCGCCAAAACACTCACCACTTTGTTTACATCGCTTAGAATGTGAAGTACGTTTTGGGTGAATGTGTAGGTTAGAGTCTGGGCTCATCCTGTCGTTACTGTACGTTGAACTTAATGAGATGTGGCTACATCTAACTATTTTATTTCTGCTATAAGTTTAAGCACTTTGCTTTGTGTACAGAATGCCATAAACACGTGCTGCACTTGTTTAATATGGAGAACTTGAGAATTATAATATGGACATAAACCCTGATTACATTTAGTTTTGTGTTATATTATTATGCCGTACAGTTTGTTGTTAAAATAAAAAAAGCATACATGAGATTCTGAATAAAAAATTTTTTGGAGGAAACTAATAGTTTAAATTAATCTAGGGCTGAAACAATTACTCGAGTAATTCGATTACTAAAAATCATCAATGCAAATTTTTCGCATCGAGGCATCGTTTAATCCATACAACTATATACAGCTCACGGTGTTTCGCACTTTTGCACAACGCGTTCACGCTGTGGACAGGTGACGTGAAGAAGCCGAGGGCTGCGTCCAAAATCTCATACTTAAACAGTACTTAACAGGACTTAATCCGGGTACTTTTCACGTACAGTTGTACTTTTCACGCTCGCTGCTCCTGCGTACTGTTCAGTATGAAAGTGCGATTTCAGACGCAGCCGAGATTTGATAGCGCGTTCTGCAAAATAGAGAGAGAGAAAATAGCGAGGGGCGAACAGACGAGAAAACCACAGAAAGTTTAAGATCATTTTAAGCTTAAAAAACAAACAAAAAAACCCCTGAAAAGTCAGAACAACATCCACACCACCAGAGCGACGTGTTGATACTAGTGATCGACCGATATGGGTTTTTTAATGGCCGATGCCGATACCGATATTTAGACGAAAGAAGTGGCCGATGGCCGATATATAAAGCCGATAATACCATTTTTTTTACAACTAAAAAATACAATAATAATAATAATAATAATACAACAAAACAGAATTAATGATCTTAAATAAACATTTATTTATCACTGTATATTCTTGTTTGCTCTTTTGGCCGTTAAAAAAATTAATTAAAAAAAATAAAAACTTTAAATAAAATACAAATTATTTCAAAGGTTTCAGTGCACTTAACATACACAAGCAGATAGCAGAATCTTTTTGTTTTTAAGAATGAACAAACATGCCGCTCAGGTGGCGCAGCGGTAAAAAGACACGCGCTGCAACCAGGGCTGGATTTCGAAGGAGCGTCGTTTCGAATCCAGCTCTGCCTTCACGGTCGAGGCTGGGCGGCTATGGACAACGATTGGCCTGTTGTCCGGGTGGGGGGCGGGACTTGAGACCGTAGGGGATGCTCTCTCAGGAATGGGGCGGTTGCGCCCTCTGCTGGCTGGTTGGTGGCGCCTGTATGGAGACGGGAGGGGGTGCGGCGGAGTGTGTGATCCTCCGTGCACAGTACTCTGCCACGCTACACTCGTCAAGTGTGGGTGATAAGACAGTCGATTGGCTGTGCACGTTTCGGAGGAGGCGTGGAACGGCCTCTTCAGCCCCAATCAGGAGCAGGAATCCGCACTAATGAGAGGATGATAGATGGGATGAAATTGGACGCACTAAATTAAAAAAAAAAAAAAAAAAACCTAACAAAAAAAAACAATGAACAAACATGCTTAGTGAAGACAGTTGCACATAGAAAAACTTCTTTTAAGGAGCCATTATTTAAGCACCAAACTGTGTGTGCATTGTGTTTGAGCATTTAGATAAGTAATCAAAATATAAATAAAATATTAACAAAAATATTTGTGAATAAAAAATAATGAAGTTAAAGTAAAATATTTGGGAAAAAAAAGGTTGTAAACCCTGTCCAAGTCAAGAGCAGCAAATTGTAGGAAACAGTTTCCAGTCTTGAAATAAAATGGCAATATCCTCACTGAATGTTTTCTCAGCCTCTCTTTTTTAGTAGTCCCAGTCTAAAAGCAGCAAGTTGTAATGCAGGAAACAAAGTTTCTCTGCATTTTCTCCAGTGAGCCTGTTCCTTTTCTTCTCATAAATGGTCCCAATCTCACTAAAAATTCTCGTTCTTGTGCATTCACTGATGTCTGCCTGGAGAGTGGCAAAATGGACACACGGGGCGCTCTAACAACAGCCAGACCAATGACTGTATACAGTCACTGAGCTGACGGAGGCAATGTTTAAATATCGGCCGATGCCGATTATCTAAAAAAATGCCAAAAATCGGCCCGATTAATCGGCTGGATCACTAGTTGATACTCTGACTTTTCTTCATTGTAACCACCACAGGCTTTTTCGAAGGCTTAGGTGAACACACATGTACACACACACAAACACCAAATCTACCTCATCTAGGAGATACAATCCTGACAGAACCTCTTACAAACGCCACAAAGCCTCCCAACAAAATATTAAAGCTTTATGTTATGCGTGAGCTGTAGCTGAAACTTTTAGTTCTGAAAGTTTCACAAATTAGAGGCTTATGTTTATGTATTATTGTTTATTATTATTTATGCCTTAGTTTTAGGTTGCCTGTTTACATTTTTAAAGTTATTTGATTTATTTTTGATGTATTTGTTTTTGCATTTCCAAAATGTTCTCTTTAAACTGTCCTGTATGCAAGGAATAAAAATGTTTGTTTTAAGAGACGCATCTTATTTAATCTTATATGTATTTATTTTTGCTCTTTATTAAGGCAAAAGTATTTCTTATCTGATTACTCGATTAATCACTGAAATAATCGAGAGAATACTCGATTACAAAAATAATCGATAGTAGCAGCAGCCCTAGATTAATCGACTAATCGATAAAATAGTCTATAGACTAATTGATAGAAAAATAGTCATTAGTGGCAGCCCTAATGTACTCACCAATGAAAGTATAAGCTGTGATTTCAAAGGTTTGTGCTGACAAGCAGCAAACAATACAGTGTAGTGTGAGTATTGAACTTGTAAGTATTGAGTTATTATAGCCACATAAAATCACATTGACAATATTCAATCATCAGGCATGTAAGGATGTAATAGTATTTGTTACAGTGTCTCATTTAGTGTGAGATTTAACCCAGCAGTCTTGTTGTCTTGATGATGATGATGATAAATATTTTGATTAAAATATACACAACACTGCACAGCAGTCAACACATACATTTTACATCAGCCTTGCAGCGGATAGGTGCCCTGTCCAGGGTGTTCCTTGCCTTGCGCTCAGTGTTCCCCGGTGAACCCGCTGTAACCATGACCAGGATAAAGCAGTTAATGAAGACAAAAAATTGCATAAATTGGGCAAAAATTACGTTTAAGAAGGGTTGCATTAGATTTTTATTAATAAATAACAATGTATTGTGCTGAATGCATTTTTTTATTGCTTTTTTGGAACAGATATGGTCGGGTCGTGGCAGTCTGATTGTGGGCAGGTGTCAGTACAGCAGCCTGTCTGCGATAATGACCATGAGGAGCTTGAGAGGAAAGCCAGAGAGGAGGGTCGTGTAGACGTGGTGTTTCCCGGCAGCGTGATGCAGGATGGCTGCTGCAGATTTGTTTGTGAGCTCCTTAAATGCATACTCTATCAAAGACAACAGCTTCCTATGACCTACGACCAAATGGTGTTCTTCCAGAAACAGCAGTACGCATCCAAACAGGTGAGAGTCTGCTCAGAAAAGATCATTTTTAATGCATGAGTTTATTGAATAACATTAAAAATAACTTTTTATATATATTTTAAATAGAAATCTGGATTGCGTACAGAGAGTCACGCACTGATCTGTTATCCCCCGTCTCTGTTCAGACACATCGATCAGCCAGCAGAGGTTGTAATTGCATCAGTTATGAGGAATTTCCTCAACAGCCTCTGAAATTAATTATGAAGTATCCATTCAAACCCCTGTGATGGTCTGGCGCCCTGTGCAGGGTATTTCTGCCTTGTGCAGAGTATTTCTGCCTTGTGCAGAGTGTTTTCCAATGTAACCATGTACATGTAGGGTTAAGGTACTGGACCAGTGATCAGAGGGTTGCTGGTTCAAGCCCCACCACTACCAGGTTGCTGCTGTTGGGCCCTTGAGCAAGGCCCTTAACCCTCAATTGCTCAGACTGTACACTGTAACTGTAATGTAAGTCGCTTTGGATAAAGGCGTCTGCTAAATGCTGAAAATGTAAATGTAACCAGACTCACCGCGACTCGCTGTTGATGAAAATGGTCAGCTGGCAACAAGTTATTTAACCCTAACTGATGCAGTAGTGAGTAGCTTCTCATTTGGTAAACAACCATGTCGAAAGACACATCCTGTGGTCGTGGAAAAGATGTTCATCTGTTTCAGAAGGGTCAAATTATTGGCATGAAAAGCAGAGAAAACATCTAAGGAGATTGCTGAAACTACTAAAATCGGGTTAAGAACTGTCCAACGCATTATTAAAAAGTGGAAGGACCGTGGGGAAACCGTCTTCGAGGAAGGAATGTGGTCGGAAAAAAAATCTTAAATGATTGTGATCGGCGATCACTTAAACGTTTGGTGAAATCAAATGATAGAAAAACTACAGTAGAACTCAGGGATGTTTAATAGTGAAAGTAAGAGCATTTCCACATGCACAATGCGAAGGGAACTCAAGGGATTGGGACTAAACAGCTAAGTAAACCACTTGTCAGTGAGGCTAACCGGCAAAAACGGCTTCAATTTGCTAGGGAGCATAAAGATTGGACTCTGGAGCAATGGAAGAAGGTCATGTGGTCTGATGAGTCCAGATTTACCCTGTTCCAGAGTGATGGGCGCATCAGGGTAAGAAGAGAGGCGGCTGAAGCGATGCACCCATCATGCCTAGTGCCTACCGTATACAAGCCTGTGGGGGCAGTGCTATGATCTGGGGTTGCTGCAGTTGGTCAGGTCTAGGTTCAGCAACGTTACGTGCCCAAAGAATGAGGTCAGCTGACTACCTGAATATACTGAACGACCAGGTTATTCCATCAGTGGATTTTTTCTTCCCTGATGGCACAGGCATATTCCAAGATGACAATGCCAGGATTCAATGCTAGGCTTAAACTGTAAAAGAGTGGTTCAGGGAGCAGGAGACATCATTTTCACACATGGATTGGCCACCACAGAGTTCAGACCTGAACCCCATAGAGAATCTTTGGGATGTGCCGGAGAAGACTTTGCGCAGTGGTCCAAATCTCCCATCGTCAATACAAGATCTTGGGGGAAAAATTAATGCAACTCTGGACAGAAATAAATGTTGTGACATTGCAGAAGCTTGTGGAAACGATGTCACAACGAATGCGTGCCGTAATCACAGCTAAAGGTGGTCCAACGAAATATTAAAGTATGTGATCTTTTTTTTAGGCCAGGCAGTGTATGTACACATTAAAAAGTTTGCTCACTTGCACTTAATTAAATTACTATTTACATTTGTTCCCAAAGCCAGAAGAGGCAGCAGTCAGAAAACCCACCAAGACAACAGGAGACTCGAATTGGCAGAGGTGTCAGCGCACACTGCGAGAAGTGGATGAAGTGCTGAGCAACCTGGAGGCTTTTTTTTCCCTCAGCTACGTTCCCAGAGTGCTGTTCATCCTGGGTGGTTCTATCGTTCTTCCCACTGAGTTATACGAGATCAACATGGAGGCTTTGGAAGTAGGAGGAGGTGACAAGAATTTGAGGACTTCTGTGTGTTTGAGGCAACTCTTCCGCACCCTCTTTGTAGCAGATTTGCTTTCTGATGTCAAACCGGTCCGCCTTATGGCAACCACAGTCATGGCTTTCGGGCATCGGGACTGTAGTGTGGAATGGTTCAAGCCGAAAGTTGACTTCCGAGTTCCCACAAGGGTGAAAAGGCAGGTGATAACATTAGCCAGCCATGCTTCTGTAAGTAGCCCAGAAAGTGGGCACACCAGAGACTGGGAGGATTATATATGGTTTCAAGCACCTGTGACTATTAAGGGTTTCTGTAAATGACATTAGCGCTCAGGGATTTTAGGGATTTATTAATTACACCAAAATTCATATTTAGGGATGCATATCTCAAACAATGAGTCAGTTTTGTAGGTTTCATTACTTTTTTAATGAAATGTCATTAATTCACCTCAGATAATTGCTAAGCAGTTATTATTATTGTGGGTATGTGTGTATGTGTTTCTACTTCATTTTAGTTACATTTTATTAAGATCAATGTATGTCTTTATTGCAACAAAAATGCAATTTCAACGGGTTCCTTATCTCTCCATTGAAGAATTATGTGTAAGACTTGTGTAAGTCTAAATTATTTTAATACAGATGTTTGAATTTTTAAACCTCTTTTATACATGGTCTTTGCCTTCATTAAAATTTGTTTCATGACAAAATCCTATAAAAAAACTGTGTAAATATGATTATATTATACTGTAAAGTATGAATTTAGGCACTCGGGAGGCACAGCAGTAAATTGCACTAGTCCACTACTGCTGGATTACAGGGTTCGAATCTCCAGCAGGATTGGGGCTGAGGCCCCATAATAGATTGGTGCCCTGTCTGGGGTGTGTTACTGCATTGCACCCTGTGATTCCAGAGAACAAGACCCACTGCAACCCTGACCCGGAAAAAGCACTGGTAAAACATTGCGTGATTAAACTGTGTAATGTAAGCTCCTACACTCACTGTCCATTTTATCAGCTCCACTTACCATATAGAAGCACTTTGTAGTTCTATTCAGTTCTAATTACTGACTGTAGTCCATCTGTTTCTCTGCATGCTTTGTTAGCCCCCTTTCATGCTGTACTTCGAGAGTAGGTATTATTTAGGTGGTGGATCATTCTCAGCACTGCAGTAACACTGACATGGTGGTGGTGTGTTAGTGTGTGTTGTGCTGGTATGAGTGGATAAGACACAGCAATGCTGATGGAGTTTTTAAACACCTCACTGTCACTGCTGGACTGCGAATAGTCCACCAACCAAACATATCCAGCCAACAGCTCCTCGTAGGCAGCGTCCTGTGACCGCTGATGAAGGTCTAGAAGATGACCAACTCAAACAGCAGCAATAGATGAGCGATCGTCTCAGTCCAGCAGTGACAGTGAGGTGTTTAAAAACTCCATCAGTGCTTCTGTGTCTGATCCACTCATACCAGCACAACACACACTAACACACCACCACCATGTCATTGTCACTGCAGTGCTGAGAATGATCCACCACCTAAATAATACCTGCTCTGTTGTGATCCTATGGGGGTCCTGACCATTAAAGAACAGGGTGAAAGCAGGCTAAAAAGTATGCAGAGAAACAAATGGACTACAGTCAGTAATTGTAGAACTACAAAGTGCTTCTATATGGTAAGTGGAGCTAATAAAATGGACAGTGAGTGTAGAAACAAGGAGGTGGTTTTAATGTTATGCTTGATAAGTGTATATTGAAATACAACATGCTCTTACTGAGCACTTAATTAGACACACCTATCTGGTAAGTACATTGATTATTTTATATCATATAAAAGCCCAACAGTTGCTTTGTCAGACACCCAGACCCCATTTATATATTAAAAAGGACCCCCACAGACAAGATGATGTTTGGGTGGTGGAGCATTCTCAGCACTGCAATAACTCGTAACATGGTAATTATTACATGGCAGTGTGTGTTGTTTTGGTCTGAGTGTATCAGGTGAGATTTTTAAATACAGTTTAAACTTACATACCTAACATACCTGGTTAGAAGTAGTTGTAGGTGTACAGTTAGAAACACACAGTGGGTGTTAATCTTCCTGTAGTCTCAGTGGAGGCTTGCTGATTACAGCACATTGTCAGCAACACACAATACATTGCTGTCACTGCAGTGCTGAGAATGGTCCACCATCCAAACAACTTCTGGTCGGTGGGGATTCCTTTCAAATGATAAATGGGGTTGGAATAAGTGTACAGAGCAACATGCCAGTCAGTAATTGAATATCCCAACTTTATCTTGATGGTAGATGTAGCTTATAAAAAATTGGTATGTACTAGGCAGGTGTATCTAGGCAGGTAAGTATGTACAAAAAAACATATAGTTGTTTTGTATATTTATTTTAAAGACTGATGAAGTGATTACATAAAGCAAGTGTGTTGTTAGTTTATCTGGCCTTCTTGTTTTCCACTTTCTTCACAAACTGCTTCAAGTCTTGGGCAAGCAGTTCAGGCTCTTCGAAAGCTGCAAAGTGCCCCCCTCTGGGCATGTAGGTATAGGAGCGAATATCTGTGAACCTTGCTCGAGCCCAGGTCCATGGACAGTGCATGAGTTCATGTGGAAATGCTGCCAGTCCAGTAGGCACATACACCTTTGTTCTGCATACAAGATAAAGGCATCAGTCAGGTTTCATTTATTTGTGCAACATAAGGCAAAAATTTACCAAAAAAGGCATCTCTTAACTATTCTTCAACTATATAACCAAATGCAAAATGTCTCACCATTTAAGGGACATGACAGCTTTGAAGGTGCACACACCATCCTCGAGCGAACATTGTTGGCCAACATGGCTACGGCGGGAAATGCTAACCTTGACACCAAATACCATTACTCCCGGGGTGGGAGCCCATCTTGTTCCTACTTAGTGAAACCGATGGAGGGCTATTTAGTTAGGGGAACCTTCTCCCTGACTTCTACCTAGGGCTGTCGCGGTGAAAGAATTTCCCCTTTTGGGATTTAGCGTGGCTCAACACCTCGATATACGGTATTACCGAAATTTTTTTATTTTTTTATTAGTTAATTTATCTGCATTTTAGAGCTATATAAACAAGCTTTATTGTTAGGCTATAATTCGGTATATTATTGCTTTTGAAATGACAAAGATGAGACAGCTTTAAGACAAATCAAATGCGTGTTTATTGTTAAATACAGACCAAAGAAGAGCAAGGATGCGCAATAAGAATGCACAGCTTTTCTCTTTAAAAAAAAAGGTTTAAATTTAGCTTCTAGCCTAGGCTAGATATACACTGTGAAATAAAAAAAAATAAAAAAAAAAAGCAAATAAAACGAAACCTTTCGTTTAGAATAAAGAAAAAAGTCTATAAGACCTTAAACCTGCGTTATCATGTCCTTGTTGCGCGCTAGAAAAACCAACACGTTCACCTTATGTGGTTTCAGAGAGGATCTGAGTGGGGTAGCGATGTTCCCGGCAGCACTAAAATCTCTCTGATGGTGTCCTCGTTGCACAAATACACATGTACTTACATGCGACTTTAGAGATCAGAGAAAGTCTAGCCTGGTTGTCGCGCCACTATTAACCATCTATTTAGTAGGTATAATTAATATAACAATATATACTACATTTTAAGTTATTATTTGTTTCAATACATTTTTATTCAACGAAAAAATACATTTAGATCATTCCAGCAAGCCAGCAAGAGAATATTTGCAGGCTGCAATGCCATATTAACTGTCATTAAGTGTTTTAGTTCGCCAAGGCTGTTTGAATATAGTCTTAATTACAAGTATATTATTGAGTGTGAACTCAATTTGATCATTAATAAACTTGCCTATAATTACTGTTGCCATTGTTTCCATCTTAAAACACAAAGCCTGACACTCAGCAGCAACGGATGCGAACAGGTGGTGGGAAAATGACACTCTTAGCTCATTTTCATTATGAATTTATTTAACATGTATTACGCCCGAATGTAAGCGTAAAACAAGATAGACCCTGCAACACAAAAAAAAAAAAAGAAAGAAAAAACGTGAACATCGCGGTTGTGACGGTTGCTTGGCATGCCCTGCGGTTGGCTGGTCTATACCGCGGTATTGCAAAATTGCGGTTACCACGACAGCCCTACTTCTACCCACCATGGACAAGCTATAAAGTACACAGCAGGGTGGCACAGTGGCTCAGTGGGTAGCACTGTCGCCTCACAGCAAAAATGCTCTGAGTTCGATCCCCAGGTAGTTTGACATTAAGCTTTTGTCATGTTTGACATTAAACTTGTTAACTGATGAATCTTGTGTAATGACTAACTACCGTTTCTGTCATTAATGTAACCGAAGTGTGTAAAACTTGATGTTATAATTCAATTAATTGAATAAATAAATATTACACAGCCTGTTGCACCAACGTTGGTGACCATCAAATTATGACCTCAGTGGGCACATATTACGTGTGGGCGTATTACATGTGGTTACACACGTCAGGTTATGTGGCTGCACTGTTTCTTAGTTCATCTTGTATTTTTTGCGATGACCATATTGCCTTTCTTATTTATTTTTTAAAGTGGACCTTTTTTAAGGAGTGGATTAGTCAAGCATGTAATTCAGACTATAACACTAGAACCAGAGGAGGTTGTACATGACCTTTTAAATAACTGTTGCTGTTTGTTTATTAGGACTTTAACGTCATGTTTTACACTTTTGGTTACATTGACAGGAACGGTAGTTACTCATTACACAAGATTCATCACATCTCAAGGTTATATCAAACACAGTCATAGACAATTTTGAATATCCAATTCACCTCACTTGCATGTCTTTGGACTGTGGGAGGAAACCGGAGCACCCGGAGAAAACCCATGCAGACACGGGGGAGAACATGCTAACTCCACACAGAAAGGACCCAGATCACCCCACCTGGGGATCGAACCCAGGACCTTCTTGCTGTGAGGCGACAGTGCTACCCACTTAGCCACTGTGCCACCCAACTGTTGCTTGTCCTGCGTGCATTAATCTGATAATTTGGACAAAATTAATGTCTTGTTGCAAGTACTCAAGCCTAGGTTATGCATTACATAAAAATAGTTGTTTTTTCCCTCTTTTGGCTGCTCTTGTATTTGCCACAGTGGTGGCACTCTGGCGCGCATACCAGATTTGGCACAGTTTAATCCTGGACTGCTTTCCTGACTCAACCTCCTTATTTTAACCAGGCTTGGGACTATCACTGATAAGTGCATCTCCCAATGGCTAGGCTATTCAGCCATCTGCCCACCATGTAAGCTAATAATGCAGTGTGGTGTGGGAATATTTGAACTCACATGTTATCTACTCTGCTGTGAAAGTTTTTGCCCATATTCTCCTTGTAGAAGCGCATTGATGAGGTGATTGAGCCTGTGGTCCAGTAGATCATGATGTTGGTGAGGAGATCATCCAGGCTGAACGTACTATAGTAGAACATAGAAAAACATAAATGTGTATAACAGAAACAGCAGCTCCATAAACATAATTTATACTACAGTACAATGCCCAAAAGTATGTTGACTCTGCGGCTATGACGGACTCCACTTTTCTGGAAAGGCTTTGCACAACATTTGGAAGTAAATCTGGGAATCTGAGCCAATTTAGTTAAAAATGTTGCAGTCACAGGTCAATTCTTCCCAAAGGTGTTTAGAAGGGTTGGGGTCAGGCCACTGGAGTTCCACTACACCAGATTCGTCAAACCATTTTATTATGGACCTTACATTAGCAATACTGGAACTTGTCCAAACAGTTTTTGCAATGTTGGAAGCACAAGTTATTTTATATAAGTAATTGTATAAACTTGTTAGCAATGGGTGTGGCTAAAACACCCAAGTCCAATAATAAGAAGGGGTGTCCATATACTTTTTGCCTGCACCGATCAGCCATAACATTAAAATCACCTTCTTGTTTCTACATTCACTGTCCATTTTATCAGCTAACACTCCACATTGGTGATGTGTTGGTGTGTGTTGTGCTGGTATGAGTGGATCAGACACAGCAGTGCTGCTGGAGTTTTTAAATAACGTGTCCACTCACTGTCCACTCTATTAGACACTCCTACCTAGTTGGTCCACCTTGTAGATGTAAAGTCAGAGACGATCGCTCATCTATAGCTGCTGTTTGGTCATCTTCTAGACCTTCATCAGTGGTCACAGGACGCTGCCGACGGGGCGCTGTTAGCTGGATATTTTTGGTTGGTGGACTATTCTCAGTCCAGCAGTGACAGTGAGGTGTTTAAAAACTCCATCAGTGCTTCTGTGTCTTACCCACTCATACCAGCACAACACACACTAACACACCACCACCATGTCAGTGTCACTGCAGTGCTGAGAATGATACCACCCAAATAATACCTACTCTGTGGGGGTCCTGCAAACTTTTTACTTACTAATTTCTGGTTATTGTATTACCTCTCTAATCCTCCGTCCTGTAGGTCCCTGTTCTTGAAATCTACCCAGGTGCTGAACTTCTCCAAAATATAGGCAGCAAGACCAACTGGGGAGTTATTTACTGCACAGCCTGTAGAAGATTTCAAAACAAAATATTAGCATGCTAATGTAGAATTGTGACAATTACCAACTCCTTTACTGCTACATTCGTAGCTTTAACTCTTAACAAATTTAAACATGAGTGTTCGGTGACTCAGCAAGTTTCCATGCTAGCCTACCATCCCAAGTCCTGAGTCGGTGGCACAGTCTGGCCAGACACTCAACATGAAAAATGGTCTGTCTTGATTAAGTTAAGGGGGTATAAGAAAACACCTCCTTGCATTTGCAACAGAGACTTCTTATGTCTGAACAAGGTGCCAGTACAAGCGGAGGAAGAATACAGAGAGAGTAGCATGGTCCTCTGTATCTGTTTAAGCTGAAAATATAATCTGTCAGTATTTACATTTACATTTTTGGCATTTAGTGAACGCTTTTATCTAAATACTGTGCAAGCAACTGAGGGTTAAGGGCCTCGATTAGGGTTCAAACAGCGGCAAATCTGACAATAGTGGGGATTACACCAGCATTCTTCTGATTACTAGTCCAGTACCTTAAACACTTGCCCTGTTGGTATAAAAAAAGAGAGGCAGCTTCACATGCGCTGACGGTGTGCCTGCAAGCTTGTGGTCCTTCATGGCTAGTAAGGGTGTCACGCAACCAACAAGGAGTGCACAGGAAATTTAAGTATATATATATATATATTAGGTCTCAGAATTTCATATAGTTAATCGCGATTAATCGCATTAAAAAAAATCTGTGTAAATGTTATAGAAAACAAGGATTTTTATGTGAAATGTTACAATTAAAATGGTGAACACATTTTATGCTAAATGTACTGATGTTAAAAACTGCTGGGACAAGAGAAAACTGTAAGGGAGTTTTATTCACTCACATACTAGGCAGTAAATGTCAGATTGTAGTTTAGAATTTCTCCATCAGCAAACATTGTAGATCAGCGGTGCTTTAGGTGGGATAAGGCGTAGTTATTGTATCAGACTTTTCTGTGGTTGTATTGTGACAATGGTTTGATGGCCGTTTCTACACGAAGTGAGTGTGTTTTGACCCTTTGGGGCTTCCATAGTTCATGGACTAACGTGCTTGACTCAGCTTTCCGGTATTTGGTACCTTAACAGAATAAGTTAATAAAAGTGTTCTGCTCCCGACAACTTGTGAATATAGCGTGTATTTATTTCTTTATAAGTGCATCACTACAACGCTCGGTTACATTATGCTAACAAACCGCAAATGAAAAACGGTGGCAAGTCCGACATTAAAACGTTTGTTTTAACATAATGTTAACATAATGTAACCGAGCGTTGTAGTTCTACCAGTCAAGTCTCAACATTAACTAGAATTTGCGTTAACGGCACTATTATTTTTAATCGCGTTAAATTGAAATCGCGTTAATGCGTTATTATCGCGTTAAATTCGACAGCCCTAATATATATATAATTAAATATTAAAAATAAATAAATTAAATATTATAATAAATATAATATATATGAAATATATAAATTAAATAAATAAATATTAAAATAAATAAATAAGGCACCCAGCTGGTCTGAACTCCTCGGTTCGAAACTCGGTGTTGCCACCGGGTGGCTGGGCGCCATTTGGCGGGCATAATTGGCAGTGTCTGCAGCAGATACTAATTGGCCACCGTATCTGCAGGGTGGGGGCCGGACTATGTGTGGGTGGGTGGGTCTTCATACGCTGTGTAAGGACCATGATTGTCGGAAAAGACGCCTGTGCAAATGCAGGGGCGAGAAGAGGAGGGCTGTGCACGTTTCGGAAGAGGCGAGTACAGCGATGTGCTCTCCTTGGATGCAGTCTGGTATCTTTCAGCAGCGGAAGACAAAAATGACTGCGCTAACTTGGGAGGAAAATAAAGTTATGCAATAAAAAACATGACAATTGCAAGCACTTTAAAATGCAGTCCCTGTTTCTGTGAGCATTGCTTTTAAGTTTTTTAAGTGTTGCTTTACAGGCAGTAAATATCTAAATATAATCCTAACTAGAAGTACAATGTGCATGTAACCGCTTTCTAGAAGTACAATGCCATTTTTGTACCTGCAGTATCTGGTTTGGTGGCTTGGATGTGCATGTAACCGCTTTCTTTTAACAGTTCGTACACATTCTTTTGCATGTAGGGAAACATGCGGCGCACATCTTCTCTGGTGAAGCCCACCAGGAAAGGCAGGTAACGGCCAATGGTGAGCGACAGGATGGTTACAGTGCTGCCTGCCCTGGCGGTGATCATGTTCACATGCAACCCTGTCACACACCTGGTTTAAAAGAACATGTATAAGCATTCCATCTTAAAATAGTGAACATCTGAAATCTCAAGGTGAAAACTGTTATAATAAAACACTCATAAAAAGTGTGTGATGTGTAATGTGCTTTACTCAGGTTTCATCTGGGCCATGTTGACTGTGATGAAAGCTCCCCAGTCTCCCCCTTGCAGGTAATACTCACTGAAGCCCAGTCTCTCCATCAGCTTATGGAAAATACGAGCAGCATCCACAGTAATAAATCCTGTAATAATTAATACAATGTAGTGAAAACTGTACATTATATTTTCCAGGCCAATTCTGAAGCATTCGTCGAGTTATTTTGACTCAAAGGTGGGTGAGAATTTTTAATAAATTGTTTAAACCAATACTTGACTCCTGAAGGGAGAACTCACAGTAACAATTGCAGTTACTACTTTATTAAAAAAAGTATGTCTAATTAATGTACTTTAAATTGTATAGTTACACAGTATGTGGCACATATGATGTGGTTAGAGATACAGCTAGAAAATGAGCTGTTAACAATGTGTGCATTGTTTGATCACTGGAGACCATATTAGATGACTGGGATATGTGAGTTTACGTAAGTGATTATGAGCCTAATATCCAAAGTGACTGATGACATTACTTCCATAGAGGGTTTTTCCCAATCAGAAACAGTGGGTTGACGGTACAATCCTGTGACTATAAAAAAACGTACTGCTGCGCACCATAAAGGACTAAAGTCTGGCAACATGACACTATACAAAAGGGCATCGTATAAACGTGAAGGCAGCTAAGAGGCAGTGCAGGGACAAAGTAGAGGCTTTGTGCGACCGCAAGAGCAGAAGCATCTGGCACGGCCTCTGGAGGATTACTGATTATTGCAGACAAACGCAAACTTTAATTGATATTGATCCTTCATTGGTTGAAGACTTAAACACCTCTTATGCACATATCAAGGTAAGCAGAACTAGCACTAATACCAATAACATTAGTAGCATCTCATCATCTCTCCATATCAGAGAATGACGTGAGGAAAGCTCCGAGATGGGTAAACAGCAGAAAAGCAGCCAGCCCTGATGATATCCATGAAAGGGGGTGTTAAAATTATCAGATTCACGTGTTAAGTGCAGCAGATCTGATCAGCATAAAGACCTGAGGGACTTTGCTCCATGGTCTAATATAAATACTTTAACTCAGCTATAACGATTTGGCCATTATCAATGAAAGGAGGTCAATTGGTCCGAGGAATCTTGTTTTCTCCAAGACCATGTGGACACAGTGGATGAGATGGCCCAGGACGCATTGTAGGATAATCAACCTTGTAATGTACAGAGGTTAAAAGATCAGCTAGTAATGTCCTGGTACCAGATACCACAGCAGTTGTATGCAGTGCATGTGTCAAAGGGCAGCATATCATGCAGGTTGTCCTAATGTTTTGGATTGTCAAGGTACACTCCTCCAATCAGTTACATTTTAGACATGCTCAATAGGGCTCTGAAGTTTTGAAACAAAACAGCTGACTACTGTGTTTAATTGCCAGTGTTGTGGAAGAGCAGGGAGTAAACACATTGTTCCAAGGTTTTTGTAGCTTGGCTTCTAACCACTGAATGAACCTTAAATCATTCAAGTGTGGTTGCACTCAGGTGGCGCAGTGGTAAAACACGCTAGCACACCAAAGCTGACATTTCAAACTCGTCCGTACGAAACTCAGCTCTGCCATCCGGCAGACTGGGTGCCTACATGGACAACGATTGGCTTGTTGTTCATTCAGGAGAGGGGTGCCGGACGGGACCTCATAACTGATGCAATTACGACCTCTGCTGGCTGATTGATGGCATCTACACAGGGACGAGGGATAATGCGCTGATCAGGGTGTGGCTCACCGTACACAAAGCTGACCCGCATATGAACTCGCCTCGTGCAGGTGAAAAGATGCAGTCGGCTACTGCACACGTGTCGGAGGGGGGTATGTGTCAGTCTCGCTCTCCTCAACCAGGATGGAGATCAACATCAGTAGAGAAGAAGCATAATGCAATCGGTATTTGGATATGACTAGATTGTTAGGAAAATTGGGAATTGTGACTTCAATTTTTAAAAACATGTTAACCTTTGTATTTAATAACTTTCTTACTCCATAAACTTCAAATACCAAAAAAAAACATCATGTGGAAAAGAAAAAGTTCTTATGTTAATGAAAAGCAGAGAATTTGGTGGAATATAGGATGCTTTACCCTGTTTCTGAGGGGCTTCAGAGTAACCGTAGCCTGGGATGGAGGGACAGATGACCTCAAAGACAATGTCATCCTCAGTCTCTGTGAGTAGGGGTAGGATCTTGTAGAACTCAAAGAAGGAACCAGGCCAGCCATGTACCATCATAAGAGGAAGGACCTTCTGCCCAGCACGCGGGGTGGGCTTCACATGAATAAAATGCACATCCAAACCTAAGATGGTAAAAACAAATATAAAAGGAGTAACTCACTTTCACTTCTTTGATACATATTTAAAAATACAATACAGTAAAATGATTCTTTTAGTCTACATTTACAGGATCTAAATCTCCTATATGTATTTAATTATTTAATTTCTTTCCAAAAGTATCTCATACATTCTTCTAAGACATTTTTGTGATTAAAACCTGATAGTGATACAATTACTATAGCCTCAAGTGCTTGTATTCGTGATAAAGGAAAGAGGGAATTTACTGGTTTATAACTAAATTACAACGTCTCCAGTTCAGGTGCTTCAGCCACACTCATTGCTAACAGGTGTTTAAAGCCAGTTTAATAAAACAAATATTATGTTTCCAACTTTGTGACAAAGCAAGGTCAATAAAGACACAGACGAACGAGTTTGGTGTGGAGGAACAGCTGTGTCATGTACAGAGCCCTAATCTCATGCCAAAACATTTTGGGGGAAGGACTGAAACCCTGATTGCAAACCAGGTCTTATCTAATATGAATGCCTGACCTCACACATGCTTTGTTGACTATAGCTGCATTTATACTTGTAGTTCAGTTTCCTTGGTCTGTATCAATCAAGAAAATAATACATTGTTACATTTTAGTCCTGGTTTGCTTAGCATTCACACTCACAAACCAAAACCCAAAAAAGTATGACATATTTTGCGAGCCAGTAGTCATGTAACGTATCAGAGTTTTCTATAATGCAGTACACTGAGAATGTTTACTGTTTACTATGCTTGAACATTATATGCATTTTGTTCCCTTTGTGGTTCCCACAATCTCTGGAGAAGTGTGTTCCGTGGCACAGGATCACCTCTCTCTGTGTTCTGTGTTGCGCCTCGAAAAGTCAGTACAGCTATGTTTACCATCTCAGTACACATTATTATTTACTAAATGTGCTTGTTTACAGTCAAGACAATGCACCACACTGGGGTTAATGTACATGTAAGGGTTGTGTACTCCTGCTGGCATTTTTACCAACTGGGAACAGAATATTCCTTCGCTGGACATTTACCTTCATAATAATAATTGTTTTCAATGCACTCTGTTCTCGCAGTGTGTCATGTTTGGTTCATTTAGATGTCTTTGGTGTGTATTGTGTTCATACTTGTGTTCACACTTACTGCATCAGGGTACCAGCGGTTTTGAAATTGGACGTCCAACAAGCCATGGTCAAGTTTGCATATTTTTGTGCGTTTTTGGAACATATGGTAGCTAAGGCACTGAGTGTGTAACACTGTATAAGAATTTCTTCCAATCATTGAAATCAATACCTACTAATTTCTGTTAATGCAAAACTTCATGCAGAATGTATGTACTTACCCTCAATGTTAGTTTTGAAGTGAGGGTATTTATTGAGCACCTTAACCTGTTTCTCCCATTTAAATTCATGCCTCCAGTATAGGGCTACCTTTTTGAGATAAGCTGAGTTGAAGCCATAGTGAAATCTGGAATCCTCCAGACTTTCAGTGTATCTGGTCTGGTCAATGCGGTGGTACAGATCCTGAAGACAAAAGCAAGCAATTAATGTGGTACTCATAACCTCACTACAGGGGAGTTGTAGCCTAGTGGTTAAGATACTGAACTAGTAAGCAGAAGGTTGCTGGTTCAAACCCCACAACTGCTTAGCCTGCTTTTACCCTGTTCTTCAATGGTCAGGACCCCCACAGGACCACTACAGAGCAGGTATTATTTGGGTGGTGGGTCATTCTCAGCACTGCAGTGACACTGACATGGTGGTGGTGTGTTAGTGTGTGTTGTGCTGGTATGAGTGGATCAGACACAGCAGCGCTGATGGAGTTTTTAAACACCTCACTGTCGCTGCTGGACTGAGAATAGTACACCAACCAAAAATATCCAGCCAGCAGCGCTCCATGGGCAGCATCCTGTGACCACTGATGAAGGTCTAGAAGATGACCAACTCAAACAGCAGCAATAGATGAGCGATCGTCTCTGACTTTACATCTACAAGATGGACCAACTAGGTAGGAGTGTCTAATAGAGTGGACAGTGAGTGGACACGGTATTTAAAAACTTCAGCAGCACTGCTGTGTCTGATCCACTCATACCAGCACAACACACACTAGCACACCACCATCATGTCAGTGTCACTGCAGAGCTGAGAATGATCCACCACCTAAATAATACCTGCTCTGTGGTGGTCCTGTGGGGGTCCTGACCATTGAAGAACAGGGTGAAAGCAGGCTAAAAAGGTATGTAGAGAAACAAATGGACTACACTACTATCAGTGTGACATGAGTGAAATTCTGCAACAGTAGAAATGATAGTACAAATTGGGTATCTGGATGCGACTAGATTAGGAGAAAAATGAACAGAAAAATAAAAATCAATAAAATCTTTTTTGATTACAGGTTACTTCTACCTGTAGCATTTGTTCCGAGTTCTCCACAACAAAAGGACGTATTGTTGTATCCTCTACTAGGGGCTTCTCTCCTACTGTCCACCAACCATCTCCAACTGGAATCTTTTTAGGTGTTTTTCTCCATGCTAGGTAGCATAAAAGACTTCCAATTCCAACAGAGGAGACTGCACAGACTTTCAGCGTGTGCTGATCGAGACCAGAAATGGCCTGTCTGCAATACAGAAAAAATAGAGAAGAAATATATGTATCAGAATGAAGTACAAAAATGCCAG
This sequence comes from Trichomycterus rosablanca, assembly GCF_030014385.1. Classification (NCBI taxonomy): domain Eukaryota; kingdom Metazoa; phylum Chordata; class Actinopteri; order Siluriformes; family Trichomycteridae; genus Trichomycterus; species Trichomycterus rosablanca. The sequence continues at coordinate 18,988,807 of NC_085992.1, forward strand.
CACTGAGACAGTGTATTAATGTGCATCCTTGAAAAAGAAATGATTTAGGAAAAGAAAAAGAATACTTTGGACAACATTTGTATCAAGCAAGTTGAGCAAAATGGTGAAGACGGCACGGATCCAAATTACAAACACAAGGCATGAAAAAAATATAATCTTGTGTGATTCTCATCATTTAATTTTGTATGAATTGGATTAAAACTGTGAAACCAAATTTTCTGAGGAGGTGATAATGGCAGTGATATTCTTGTTTTAGTAACCTGTACAGAATTATTGTAAAACATAATTAAAATTTTCTTTATTATCTGCATTGAAACTGTACTTCTCTTTGAATATACAGTCATGTAGGCTAAATTAACTGCATGAAGTAGATAAATAAAAAAACAATAGCTGAACAACATTATTATTTAGGACCTAATAGTGAGCAGAATTATTAGCTATTTTCTGTAATGATTTATGTTTTAAATGGTCTGTTGTGGAATATTGAACTATCCATCAAGAAAAAGATTGTAGTTTTTTGAGGAATAAAATCTAAGTCTGCTATACAAATCTTCCTATTAGGGTTCAATGATGTTTAAATCTACTGATTGGGAAAGTCATAGAAGGAGCTTGAGCTTATCCTAGTGATTATCAAGGAACTCTTGAAACATTTCCAAAATATGTTTAGGAACGTAATCAAGGAAGAGTGCCTGCACCATTTGGTGTTCCTGGTCCTGTAAAATTGTCTTTATTGCTATAAGACCATGTAAACAATCACTGGATGCCATGACCCCATCAGGTGGCCACCAAAACTAGGGATGTCCCGATCACGTTTTTTTGTTCCCGATCCGATGCCGAGTCTCAAACCGATACTTGTATTTTCAAGATATAGTCTAGATAAGAACTAGATAATACTGTTCACACAGTGCCCACTTCAAGTACATTACAGTTATTCAAATTAATCCAGTGTATATGTTTAACAACTGAATAGCTCTGCAGTGCTGTAGGAAAAAATTGCCTGCATCCAAGCTATTGCTTAATGTTTTTTTATTTTTACAAAATAAAAGTAAACAAACTTAGTGCAGCATTGTAGTAGTAACACTAGAACACTCAAAATGAAGTGTGTTTTGACCCTTTGGGGCTTCCATAGTGCATGGAATAGCGTGCTTGGCTAACGCGATGACTCTAGCTGTCCGCTATTCGGTACCGTAACAGAAGAAGTTAATAAAGTGTTATGCTGCCGACAATTTGCGAATATACCGTGTATTTTATTTCTTTATTAAGCGAGTGCATCACTACGATGCTCGGTTACATAACTAAGCCAATCAGAGTGCTTGATACTGAGATGTCGTTCAGTCTTGTAACACGTAAACTCGTAAAAGCTGTATGTTATGGTCCTGAAGTTTTCATACTCGGATTAAAAGTTAATGTTTTGTAAACCGGAGTGATCCTTGACTCACACACCATATAAATAGTAAAATTCTACAGCTCTGCTCCTACCACCTCGTGAAACGCTTGCATTGCAGACACTTCACTGTTGAACTTGTTTCACTTTCCAATTTAAAGTATTTCCACACAGCGGACATGCTGACGTAAAACAAAGGATCAGGGTTAGGATCGGCTTTAGTAAAGCCGATACCGATCAGTTAAAAGATGCCTTAATCGGCCCCGATTCCGATCTTTGAGATCGGATCGGGACATCCCCAACCCAAACCATTATGAATCCTACTATACTTAACAGCTGGTAGCAGATATTGTGGGTTTAAAATAGGGCTGGGCGGTATGACCAAAAATTTATATGTCTGTGGCTAATTTTACTGTCATAAAGACATAGAATATAAAACATTTGCATTTTACCATGTACATAAAGGTTTTGAGTACTATAAGCTTTGTTTGGCCCTACAAAATGACACAATATATGATGGAATCAGTACGCATGAAACAGGTACTATATATACAATGTTTATTATTTATATAATATTTAAGTATTATACAATTACCATTAGCTCTCCCTTCAACAAATAAAACGCCTTTTGCAGTCTCCCAGTCACCAATGATAAAGTGCACCGTTATACTCCACTTGATCACAGGTCTGTTGTAGAAATGTGGACGACTTTATATATCTACGCTTCCAGCTTGCTTCAGTGTTGTTGGTATAACGTCAATATAGCAATTAGGGCTGGGTATCGCCACTAATTTCCTGGATCGATTCGATTCCGATTCACAAGGTCCTGATTCGATTCGATCTTCGATTTGATTTTCGATTCAATTTCGATTCAACACATTAAGGCATATTTGAGTTACATTAACAGGTTTTGTTTAAATATGTACAGATGTTCAGAGAACGAATGTGATAATTGTACAAAGAACACTCATTATTAAAAATATTTGTGTATTTTGTTTACATAAATAATTAATCCAAAACAGAAAACAGTAACATTCATTTTTTATTATTATTTTATATGTCTGACACACTACAACATTGTAAATGTAATGTAAACATACACCTGGCTGTTGAACAGCTTATGCCAAGTTTACACGACACTCTGATTAACACCTGGTCGCTGTAATGTTCACACTACACGACTGATCGGCGATGGGGGGTTTTACACTACACCATCTATCACCAGGGGGAATCACAGGCGAGCTTCTCTGGTCTCCAAAACTACGTTTTGTCACGAAAACACACGTGAGAAGTGATGAAAGGTTTAATGATACCACGTCCAAACATGCACATCAACAAGTAGCGAGAGATCAAAGTTTGTGCGCTGATGAAATAAATGAATCTGAGTGGATTTGGCAACACGAGCAGCATGGCTTGTTCTATAGTGAGTTGGAGGTTAATAAATATTTTGTTTTGTAGAGAACGATCAGGTCAGAAATACTGTAAAACTTGCGTGTGCTGATGTATTCTGATAGAAACTATATTGCGCTCCACCACCTGTTTACAACCTCTCCCCTGTGTTTCCCCTCACTGTTTCTCACATTGATTGAGAGCCGAGTTTTGATCGCAGAGCGAACACCGAGTTCCTCCCGAATCCAGCACCGACCCGTCGCCGAGCGAAAATCAGTGCAAAAAGTTGTGTAGTGGTCATAACTTGAGCTTCTGCCATGCTAAACTGATGTGCAGGTCAGATCTCGTTGCATGAAAAAACACTGGCTGGTCACGTGAAATTAAAGGGGTAACAGATTTCCATGTGCACCGTAAAAAGGGGCGTATTTAAAAGATCGATCTCGCGTTTATATAAATCGATATCGGATCGTTCAAATAAAGATCGATTCGAATCGAAAAATCGATTTTATAAACCCACCCCTAATAGCAATTAACTAAGTATTTTAGCCTCGGTAGTAACGTCGCTGAACCGTTTGCTTTTTTGCAACAACCGTGACCCGACAAACTGTACACTATATAGTGGTTTAATCTGTGTCTGAACAAAATAAAACTTCTAAACTGCAGACATGGCTCATTTCTGCTGTTTTTGTTTATTTTTTTCCACCATATTGAGAAAACCTCTCTCATCTGTTAACACTGTTATGGTAACGCTACCTGGTTAACAAGTGAGCTGTATCTAATCTGCACAACGCTCCATAGCGCTTTCAGCAGCAACAATTTTATATGATTTGCTGCCAAATGAAGCTTACAGCTGTTGTGCTACAGTATGGCGGTATATGAAAAGTCCATACCTTACGAGGAATCAAAGCCAGTATACCGAATGTACCGTCATACCGCTCAGCACTAGTTTAAAGGTATTCACCAACCTGCATAGTTGTAAGGAATATACTGAAAGTTTACTTGTCAGACCATATTACTGTATTCTTTGCTCAAGGGTGCAGGTTTTGCACTGCTTACATGATGTTATACATTTGATATTGAGTCATGAACACTAAACAATTAAATTGATGCTAAAGGCATTAGCTGTATCACAGCAGTTTATTTATGGGATCATAGTTTAAATTTTATTAGGCCTGAGCCCTTGGAAAATGTCAGTAGGCCGGCCAACTCTAGGCTGATACTTTATAGTTTCAAATTCATCCCTATTTAGAGATAATGGCTCTCACTGTGCTTCAGTGGAGTTCTAGAGCCTTGGGAGTAGAACGTACAGTAGGGGGCCAATAGTTTGAAACCACTTGGGAACATGCTTCCAATCCGCAATTTTCTGGAATTAAATGCAATGTTTTTTTTTTACTGCAAATAGAAGAATCAGCACATTCTTTTAAGAATTTCTTCAGCAGGCACATTTGTAAAACTGACCATGAATAAGACATAAAGTCAGATGTCCTTGAGCCATATCCTTTTCATTAAAGAACACGCTCAGACAACTTTGAGCAGGTGGATTTTCTCAACTCATTGACAGCTTGTTTAAATTAATATACTTACAGCCATCGTTCAACTAGTATAAATATTGCCATACAAAATATCAGTAGCAAACCTTGACAATTATTCTTTGAACCATCTGCACCAACCCCCATCAGAAAATACCCAGCCTAGTTCACTGTGTGATACAACTGCATTTTAGGGCCACTGTTAAACGTTTCTTATATTACAGTTCAAAAATAAAGTCAAAATATGTAGAGTTTGCAAAGCCGTTTGAGCAAATTGATGCTGATGTGCCAGGGGATTAAGTATGTCTATATTTGTGAAACCAACATGATATTAAAGTACAACCACAAATCAGAAAAAGTTGGGACAGCATGGAAAATGCTAACAATAAAAAAGAGTTTCTTACATTTACTTTGACTTTTATTTAATTGCAGACAGGATGAACCTGATATACAGTATTTCATATTTTGTCTACTCAACTTCATTTCATTTATTAATAAACATCCATTCCTGCATTTCAGGCCTGCAACACATTCCAAAAAAAGTTGGGACAGTAAAGCATTTACCACTTTGTAATGTTGCCATTCCTTTTCACCACACCTAAAAGACATTTTGGCACAAAGGATACTAAGCGATTTAGTGTTTCAGGTTTTATTTTGTCCCATTCTTCCTGCAAACACGCGTTAAGATGTGCAACAGTTGCTGTCTCATTTTTTGTTTCAAAAGTCTCCACACATTCTCTACTGGGGACAGATCAGGACTGCAGGCAGGATATGGTTCTGGACATGGTTCACATAAAACTTCTGTTTTGCACAGTAAAGTTTTGTGGCATATGTGCATGCCAAAGTAATCCCTCGCCCATGTGGTTATATCAGCTATTGTTTAGTGGCTATTCTTGATGCAATGCAATCTTTCTTGATGCAATCTTTCTTTGAGGTACATTGTTTTCAAACATTTCAATAATTTTCTCACGCATTTGTTGACCGATCCTCTGATCATCTTTGCTCATCAAAGACTCAGTCTTTCCTATATGCTTCTTTTGTACCAAAGCGTGATTACAATCAACTGTTTGGAATCACATCATTGTTTATTTTTTTCATCTCATTACTAGCCCTAAAGTGCCCCATCCCAACTCTTTTTGGAATGTGATGCAGGGTCTAAAATGCAGGAATGGGTGTTTATTAATAAATGAAATGAAGTTGAGCAGATAAAACATGAAATATCTTGAGTTCAAACTGTCTGCAATCAAATAAAAGTTAAAGTAAATGTAAGGAACACTATCTTTATTTTATTTGCATTTCCCATACTGTCCCAAATTTTCTGATTTGAGGTTGTATAACTTTATCCTTTTACACTTTATATGTAAAGAGGGTTTAAAATTCAAGTGAATTTCAAGTAAAAAATTAAACTTTTACTCAAATTGTTATTCTGATTATATGACTTGTAAATAAAAACTTACAAAATAAATGTAAAAAGGTTTACAAATTGTGTAAGACTTTTGCTCACAACTGTATTTTTGTATATTAATGTATATTAATATATTTTTTTAACGTTTTACCTTAACCCTTTTTACTTTTTTTCCAACTTTGTGGGGTAGAGTTCCCACACAAACTATGTAATCATAAACTAATGGTCACAGTGTAAATCAAACCTGGCAGTGTTTGGGAATTACGTGCATGATTTGTGTCTTAAATGAATTATAATAGTAAAAAAAATTGTGTTTTGTCTAACAATTTAGACATGTTTTGTGTGCATTTATTAAAGCTAAGTCACATTTTACCAGATGCAGATTCCATAAACGTCTTTTCTAACTGACTTCCTGTCAGTCAGTGACGCTAATTTGGCCAATGGCATTAAAATGCACAAACACGCTAAATACGCTAATAATAATCAGAAGATTTACCGTGTTTTCTGACAAACCCCGCTTAAATTCATATATAAAATAGTCTTTTACTTACTGAATACAGCTGATGGTCTGCATTATATCTGACAGTTACCACCGTTGCTGCTGGTTTGTGTTTGAAAAAGAATCTAGGATTCGTTTATTAAACTCAGCATGAAGGACGCAAGAGAGTTCAAGTGAGGTTTAGACTGGGAGTTGGCTCCCGAGTGAACACACAGGACAAAGTCCGGTGTTCGGGTTATATAATAGCCCTTTGTTTTTTGTTATTTACTGTAGGACTCTTATGGTTTGTGTCTAATAGATTTATTTATGCCCAAAATGCCAACATCCAAACAAATATCTGACAAATCAAACCTTTTTACGAACATACATACGAAAACGTTTCAAGGAATCATTTAGATGATTCGATTCTTTTGAACAGTAGTTACAATGAATCAACCTTTGCGAACTGATTTATTTGACTCAAAGTTTAGATTCACAACTGACCCCCAGTTAAAAACAAACAAAACTCCTGAAAATTTAGACCATGCCGTTACTTTAAACTTAAGTGCACAACTCTGCACAACGGGTTACCTGCAGGGGCGATTTATTGCACGGGCTTACCAGGGGCCCCGAATAATTGAGGGCCCCGGATTGGCTGTTTTATATTTTATAAATTATGTTAGTTATTTTGGTTAATAAGAATAGGGAAGCTTACAAAACAATTATTTTGTATATCATTTACACGTTATTCATATTTCTGACTGTTGATTGGCCAGATAAACTCTAACGAGCTGCTGTAATTCTGATCGGTGGTTTCAGTTAAGCAACTTGAACGTTTGAGCAGAGCCTACGGCTGCGTCCGGAATCGCATACTTAGAGAGTATGTACTAGATTGGAGGAAGTATGCACTACTCTGCAGGTAAAAAAGTACATACTTCCAGTACAGAAGTATGCAGTATGCACACAACACTGCTACGCACTACATCCGCCATCTTTCCAACGTCAAGTGATGACGTGGGACGTGATGACGTAATATCACCATGGTTACAGACTCAATACAAACCCCACTCGCCAAACTTTTGGATATTTATCGTGTTTTTGTTATTAATTCGTCTTTAAAATGTTTTATTTTATTTATCTTACTTACACTTGTAAACAGAGGACCGCTATCTTTCTTGTTTCTTATTACGCTTCGAACGCCTACGCAGCTCCAGTTGCATTATGGGATACATTAACGGACCGCAAGTGTGCATCGCTTGCATACTCAAACATGGCTGCCCAATAAGTAGGTCATCCGGGTACTTCTCGCGTACCTCTTTGTATTCGGACATACTAACCGCTCTCGCGTACTCATTTCGCGTACTATTGAGTATGGAAGTATGCAATGGACTACTTGCACAACTACTTCCGCATTTTCTTTAGTGCTGCTCCAGCGTTTCCGGTTTGGCATTTCCGGCATTTCATGGCGGTATTTTTCAGTCGGTGTTTGCAAGAGCTTCCAAAAATGAACATTAACGACATTCATCGGATATGTAAGAAGAGCAGTAAAGCCTCCTCTAGCAAGCTGGAGAAGGGCTTTAAACTGTATGCCTCGTCATACATCCACAACTACGAAGGTAAGGAAACGCTTATCTTATATTTTAGGTTAGCCCGCGAAGTACAGAAAGAAGCTACTTAGCTAGCGTTAGCAAGGGTAACTACATTAGTGTTAGCTGGGTTAGTTTGTCCTGTTGACAAGTGGAAGTATTATGTTGAAACTGCAACTTGGCTGTTGTTCATGATATTTACTTCTAGGCATGTTTTCCATTAAAATTATTACGTTTTATGTCTTTTTTTCACCCTGTTATGCTGTAATGGTCAGTATTGCTAACACAGCTTAACAGCATGAAAACGTTGCTAATTTGTTTACTAACGATGAGGTAACTAGCTCTCTAATGTACAAACTGTACAATTAATTTGTATGTTATTTTTATTTAGTGTCGAATAGGGACAGGCTGTCAGGGGAGGCCAGTGTGAGAGCCTTGTGCTACAGATCCATGAAGAAGAACGAGTCAGCGCACAGTTTACGAGTAGGGAGGAAGAGTAGGGCTAAACCAGGGGTTTCAGACTTCACTCCTGTGTCCACAGCACTGCAGAGTTTAGCATTAACTTCATTTAATGTTCACTTCTTATATAACTGTCTTGTTCTAAAATGGGAAAAAGCTGTTGGCATCCAGGAGCTGAGTTTGACCCTCTATGGCAGTGTTTCTCAGTCATGTTCCTGACCACTCCATACAGTTTTAAATATTCCATGATTCAACGTACCAAGTTTTCAATATACCTAACCTAGAGTTACCAGAAGTAGCATTAAGAGACACTGTTCTAGCAATGAACATATTGGCAATCCAGGATTCCTAAAGTCAGTCTTATGAACGCCATACTTAGCAATTTTTTGTGTTTCCCCCACATGACCAGCCTTTACTTAGGTAATGAGCTGAATCTGGTGGAAAAATATGCAACACATAGGGTTTAATGACTGGGTTGGGATCTCTTTTTGCTCTAAAGTTCAGATGTTCAAATCAGTCTTCACTGTTCTTTGATGTTCTAGGTTCTATATCCAAAACCTATTGCTATAAAATAAATAAGAGGTTCCAGGTTCCATTCTTGGGGTGCTTATGCCATACAAATTTTTTTTCTCTCCATTTTAAAACACTTTACTCAGCCTCACCCACGAGGAACTTAATTTGTTAATTAGTTCAATCAGGTTTTAGATAAGTTAAAACAAAAAATGTGATGTGGGATCACCAGCACTGGTATAGGAACCCATGAATTAAACAAAGTCATTACTAATTTGCTTACCCCCTTACAGATCGGGCTACGTGATTCATCTCCTGTTGTGCTGACACACACATGCAGTTCATGTGTTGCAGGCACTGCCCTATGCAACCACATAGTGGCTTTGCTTTTTCAAACTGCACATTTCTCTCAGCTCAGTGTGCCAGTAGTTCCTCCTGTGCACAGCTGTACTGAAACTGAACAGCGCTGGCACAAACCTCGGACAATTGTAAGTTTATAATAATCACACTTGATAAGCATTCTAATTTAATGCACTGTCTGAACTACATTGCAGCAACGTTTGTCTCTCTTATTAGGGTGTAAAGCCAGGACCAATCAACAACATGATCACCTGTGCCAAATCAAAAGTCTCAAGGAGTAGTTAGGTAAGGTGATTAATTACTTTACAAATCTGCTCATTAGACCTGCAGTTGTACAATTTACCTGCTCTACCACACCTGAAATGTATAAATAGTTATAATTAACTTTAATTTATTATTAACCTGAATGCTTATAGTTTGGGGTATTGTCTGTACTTAAATTTGTAGGAGTGGACTCTACAGGGGCATGGTGGGCCCTTTACCGGATCCATGCATGTTTAGAGTGGCAGAGGCTTATGAAAAATTCAGCCTTGAAGACAAGCCGCTGGTGACCACCATGGGCATGGAACTCAACAAGCCAGCTGTGCAGTGTGCATTTGGTATGGTGCAGGAGGGCAATGTTCTGTCATATCAGCAGCCTGTTTTACCATCACGACACATCACGCTGCATCCTGATGTTCCATCAACCCCACTTCTGCCTCTGAAAGACCACCACCTTGATGCACCCACCTGTGCTTTTGTGTGCACTGAACAGGAGCTTTTTGATATGGCTCACAAAATTGAGGTGTCAACTCGGGAGCAGAGTTCTTGGGCTGAGTGGCATCTGCTCCGCAAGCCTAGAGTAACAAATAATTAATAAATAATAATAATAAATAATAAAAAATAATAAATATTGGAAACAGAATTTGTTTAGACTTAATGTTTTAATGTACAAAAAGTATACAAAATATTTACAGAACCTGGTGTGTCTAAAATATGCTCTTTTACAGTTTAATAAATACATAATTTGTGGACAGAAATGAGAAAATGTAAATATTGAATATTCTGTATACTTATTAAATTATAGGGCGGCACGGTGGGTAGCACTGTCGCCTCACAGCAAGAAGGTCCTGGGTTCGATCCCCAGGCGGGGCGGTCCGGGTCCTTTCTGTGTGGAGTTTGCATGTTCTCCCCGTGTCTGTGTGGGTTTCCTCCGGGTGCTCCGGTTTCCTCCCACAGTCCAAAGACGTGCAAGTGAGGTGAACTGGAGATATAAAATTGTCTGTAACTTTTCAATATAACTTGTGAACTTGTGAAGTGTAAAACATGATATTAAAATCCTAATAAACAAACAAAATTAAATCATATGTTTACTTAATAAAAGATTGTTTGTGTTTTTGTGAAACAGTGCATTGTGTTTTTTATGTAAAGAACCGGTGTGTAATGCAAATTATTTACATGTTTGCTTAATTAAATCAGGAGCTGAATTTAAAGTGTTGAGAAATACAACAGTATAAATTACAGAGGGCATGGGGTCCCTAGGACTGGAGTTGATAACTACTGCTTTATTTTTATTTAACCCATACCTTAACTAGTGCTTTGTTTTGATAGTTTGACAACAGGCATGCCACTGTAAATAACTGGCTAATGTTTATTGTATGGGAAAGGGAAATTAATTAGCCGTGGAGCCTGAGGGCTGTAGCTGTTCCATTAAAAAAAGCAATGGTACTGCACCCTTCGTCAATCTTCTCCGATTATCTGGAATTTTTGGTTCAACCAAGTGGTCTGGTAAGAAATGTCTGCTACAGACCTTCGTATAAGGCGAAATAGTAAAGTGGTCCCGACGGATGTTTATTAGCCACTGCCTCCTGAGTTCATAGCTGGGAAGCTATGAAAACTTCCATTAAACTTCGCCGACGCCGAGCAAAGAGGAACACAAGAGTGCTCTGAATATTTCTTGAGCTGTTTCTGAAAACGTTCCGATATAAAAACTTTACACCGGACACTCATTTTAATCTCACGAAGGTTTTGCATATGCCGATGAATGTAAACAATACTACCGGAAACGATCAAGCCGCACTATTTGAAAACGGAAATGCGTCATAGCCTTGAGTGCAAGTAGTCCATTCCGGACGCAGCAGTAGTGTTGCGACACTCCTTGATCTCGCCGCCACGCGGTCACGTGGTTCATGTAACCCTCCAATAGTTCCAAACAAACCCGGCGCTGTCGTGTTCTCATATGGGACAGGCAGCAGTGAATGAAATATTAAACGGTAAATAATAAAAAATTTTACAATTTCTGGGTATTTTCAACTGCCTTTACATTTACTGCATCTGCTTTAATGTCAGTCTGGTATATGAAGTGGAAGATTGATGTTTATAATGACTTGTTAATAGGTCGTTCTTGTTAACACACAGTACATTATATTAGCATACATTACATAATGCGATATCATTAAGTAGTAGAGACAATATACAGTACAGAGATTAAAGAGACTAATCTCCCTTCACTTTCCTGAGGATTCATAATAATAATAATTTTGGCTAAACACTAAGCCATGTGTCTGGATTCAAGGTTTACCTGCACTGAATGAACAGATTCATAAACACACTACCGTACCTTTAACATTATAGTGCAGGTACATGAAATAGCATTAATTCATCTCTTATTTCATGAGTGATTAATAATTGATTCCTACATGTAATACATTAATAAATTCATTATGAATATGCACAAGTTCATTTTGTCTAAGTGGTGGACAAGGTACACAAACCATGTAGTTGAGTTAAAGTAGAGATATCCAAGGTAAAATATTACTCCAGTAAAAGTAGTAGTAAAAGTAAAAATACTCTTTACCTCCACTTGGGTAAAAGTACTAAAGTATTTACCTTCAAATGTACTTAAATATGAAAGTAAAAGTAGCATGATTTATTATGACTAATGTTTTATTATCATTTTTGTAACGACTCTTGATTAATCAACTCATTTTAGGTGAAAAGACTCATGTGTCATTAATTTAGCTTAACTGACATTATTTTTTTTTTAAACAAAGCAACAAACAGCTGAAAACGTTTGCTAAGTAGTGGAAATTAATGTGGCTCTATGGGATGTTTGGAACTTTTCAGAACTCCACAACCCGGAAGCTGCGCAAAAAAAATGTCCCGCCCCCGTTACAACGGTTCCCTATGGGAGTGTCGCCACTCTGTTCTCTCTATTTTTTTTCAATTCAATTCAATTCAATTCAAAGAGCTTTATTAGCATGACTGTTGAAGAAGTTACAGTATTGCTAAAGCATTGGAAAGATGTTTATATAATTATACAAAACTAAATAACTTTAGGAAAAATATTAAATTTTAGATAATAATAAAACAGACGCACAAAAAGGAAATTAGAATAAAATCAGATGTAGAAAAATAAAGATTAAACTAGCTCTGCGTTAGAGCTAGTATGTGAGTGACATTCATCTCAGCCAATCAGAATGCAGCAGCAGGTTTATACAGGTGCGTTCGGTTGTTCTGCAGTTAGTTTTGTATATGAGACTCGCCTTATGGTCCCAGCATTGAAGTTCGGGTTCTGGAGCTAGGCAGTCTAAAGTGTTGTAACTAGGGCTGTCGCGCTAACCGCAATTTTGAAATATCGCGGTATAGACCAGCCAACCGCAGGGCATGCCAAGCAACCGCAACACCGCGATATTCACGTTTTTTCTTTCTTTCTTCTCTTTTTTTTTATTGTTGCAGGGTCCATCTTGTTTTATACGCTTACATTCGTGCGTAATAAATGTTAAATAAATTCACATTTTCCCGCAACCTGTTCTCATGCGTTGCTGCTGAGTGTCAGGCTTTGTGTTTTAAAATGTAAACAATCGCAACAGGAATTATAGGCAAGTTTATTAATGATTAAATTGAGTTCACACTCAATAATATACTTGTAATTTAGACGACATTTAAACAGCCTTGGCGTACTAAAACACTTAATTGACGGTTAATATGGCATTGCAGCCTGCAGATTCTCTCTTGCTGGCTTGCTGGAATTATTTAAATGCATTTTTTCGTTGAATAAAAATTTATTGAAACGAATAATAACTTGAAATGTAGTATATATTGTTATATTAATTATACCTACTAAATAGATGGTTAATAGTGGCGCGATAACCAGGCTAGACTTTCTCTGATCTCTAAAGTCGCATGCAGGTACAGTACATCTACAGTGTATTAATGCAACGAGCACCATCAGAGAGGGTTTTAGTGCCGAGGGGAACATCACTACCCCACTCAGATCCTCTCTAAAACACATCAGGTGAACATGTTGGTTCGTCTAGCGCGCATGATAACGCAGGTTTAAACTCTTACAGACTTTATTCTTTATTCTATTTTTTTACCATATTTTGATTAGATGTGCATTTAAAATATTTAGCCTAAACACTTTTTTTTTGTTTCACAGTGTATATCTAGCCTAAGCTAGAAGCTTATTTAAACCTTTTTTTTATAGAGAAAAGACACGCATCCCTGCTCTGTTCTGTATTTAACAATAAACACGCATTTCATTGGTCTTAAAGCTGTCCTATCTTTGTCATTATAAAGCAATAATATACCGAATCATAGCCTAACAATAAAGCTTGTTTATATAGCTCTAAAATCCAGATAAATTAAGTAATAAAAAAAAAAAAAAAAAAATGGCGATATAACCGCATACCGCGATATTGAGACAGGCTGAACACCGCAAGGGGAAATTCTGTCACCGCGACAGCCCTAGTTGTAACGCTCACTGAAGTCCTGACTAAACAGTTAAAGTGACTTTACCCTGTCGTGTGCCTTTATTCCCACACCTCCACCACCACACAGCAAAAGACCCATGCATCCATACCGGACAGCGGCTAGGTAAGCCGACCCTCTACAGTAGCAAGTGGCTAATGCTAGCGGTAAAGTGAAAACATGATAGCGAAAATGAAAACACGACAATATTTTCGTTAAGTAAAATATAAAAATAACTAAAAGACAATGAAATATCAGAATACATGTAATCACAATACACAGTGAGTGCACAGTAGGGCTGCAACGATTAGTCGACCTAATCGATAACATCGACTATAAAAATTTGTCGACGTGGAATTTCATTGTCGACTAGTCGTTATTGATGCAATACACTAAAGGGACTGCAGGGGGCGCAGCATCGCTTCCATGGCGCAGCGAGGAGTTTATGAAGACAGAGAGGCAAAGATAAAGAGACTGAAACTTTCTAAAGTATTTCAGCCAAAATAACCCAAAGAAACGAGCTGAACGCAGATACTACAAAGCAGAGTTGTGGTTTCACGCCAGCACTCCGGTGAAACGCCTTGCAGCCGTGATGACCAGCATTATTACGGTAAGTTTTTACACCGCTTTGTGCTTTAACCAACGTAGTTAATGTTTGTTAATGCTAGAGTACTTGTCAGAAAACTATCTAAGAGATCGCTATTTTTCAGGTTTGTTTGCTAGCTAACTCATTAAGTGCAATAGTTAATCAGTCATTTGTATGAGTAACGTTATATAACTTAACATAGCCTAACGTTACCCCGTCTCGTCTTCCATATTTTTTGCTCTCGTTAATGAGAGCATTCATTCTAAATAATAAACCTAGTTAGCTCAGCAGATAATTCAGTTATGGTTTAGTTGGCATAGCCAGTACACTATTTGTAATAAACTATGATACATAGCCTTCAGTTTGTGATCATTAATACAGCTTTCTCTTTTGTGCTTTCTATTAATAGCACTAAGCAATGGAGTGTGGATGAGAAGAGAAGAGGTTCATGCACCCCTCAGATGGCTGAGATCTTCACAGACAGCATTCACATGTTTCTCAACCACATGTTATAAGGAGAAGCGGAGGACCCAAGAATGCAGAGAAATATATATATTTATTTGTTATAAACAATATATATTTTATAAAACACAAAATTGGAAAAGGATAACAAAAAACAAATCGGGAGAACCCCGATTGAAGCCGCAGGCGCCGCAGGCAACTGAAAAAGACAAAAATGAAAAATATATAAATAAACACAATACCGCGAGTCACGAACCCGGATCGCCGGCGTGCGAGGCGTTCGTGTACTCACAGAGCTATCTACTAGCTGGAGAAACGGGGGAAGTCTCGCGCTTAAAAGGCGCAGAGAACAAACGGTCCCAAAACACGGAGAAGAGAAACCAAAACCGAAACCGGCAAGAGTTTCGGAGTTTCTCGGACCAGCGCTGTCACCAGCTTCGCACCGCTGAGCTGGGAGGAAACCGATCTGCTAAGGGGAAAAATAGAGAACACAAAAAGGTTACTGCGCGGATCCGAACCGACGCTGACAGCGCCACCAACAAACGCTTAGCCCACTAGGCTAAGCTGGCACTGAAGGGTCCGCCTAATTTAGCGGATAAGATCTCTTCGCTGTACCCGCGGCTAGGCTAACGTTAGCCACCAGCTAACGGATACAGAGGAGATCTGGCAAAAGCGAGGAACAGAACAGCAGCGCGAGGACTGCGCGGGGTCGCACCGATCTTTCCCTACCTGGAAAAGAAAACCCTATTTACCTCTGTCTTTCAACATACACACCCGACCATTCTAGTTATGCCCGGGGATACCGAACTGACCCTGAAAAAAGGGGTGCGACTGCACAGCCATGCGTGTGAAAACAAGAGAGAAGGTGCGACGCCTACAGCTATGCGAGGCTCACTTAAATAGCGCGAGTGCAGCTGCAGGTCGTTGCACTAATTAGGCAGCCTCCTATTTAAAGCTTTGCTGTTCTGTGCTCTGTAACACCTGCGACGCTGGGAGCTGGTGGTGCGTTCACCAGACGCCGCAGGTACCCTAACAGAACCCCCTCCTCTAGGGACAGCTCCTGAGGTCCCAAGATCCGCTGCCTGGTTCCGTCGGAACTCGCGGATCAGTTCCGGGTCCAGGATATGACGAGCCGGTACCCACGAACGTTCCTCGGGGCCAAAACCCTCCCAATCCACCAGGTATTGGGTGCTACCCTGCACTCTCCTGCTATCCAGGAGGCGGCGCACCGTGAATGCAGGGGCACCCTGGATGATACGAGGGGCGGGAGGTTGGGGAGGAAGTATAGCTCCCTCGCACGCAAATGGGCGAAGTTGGGAGACGTGGAAGGTTGGATGCGCCTTCATCCTGGGAGGTAGCTCCAACCCATATGTCACCGGGTTTATCCGTCTTACCACCTTGAACGGGCCAATATACCTCGGCGCCAGCTTATGAGGGGTACCTTTGACGGGGAGATCCCTCGTCGACAGGAGGACTCGTTGGCCCGGCCGGAACGTAAGAGCCGGCTGCCGTCTGCGGTCAGCATTGCGCTTCATGGTGCGCTGGGAGGCCAGAAGAGCCTCTCTTGCTTTCCGCCAGGCGGCACGGCAGCGATGGATATGTTGCTGCACAGTTGGGACCGCAACCTCTTGTTCCTGATCAGGAAACAGCGGAGGCGGGTATCCAAACTGTGCCTCAAACGGTGACATACCAAGTGCGGCGTGGTGCAGGGTATTGTGGGCAAATTCAGCCCACAACAGTTTATCCGCCCAAGTGGCTGGATTCCCTGCAGTTAAGCACCGAAGCATCTTGCCTAGGTCTTGAATGACCCGCTCTGACTGCCCGTTGGACTCAGGATGGTATCCTGAGGATAAACTAGCCGTCGCCCCGAGGAGTTGACAGAAGGCTCGCCAGCACTGACTCACAAACTGCGGGCCCCGATCCGACACAATGTCGGATGGGACCCCATGTGCTCTCACCACATGTTGCAGTATCGCCTGAGCGGTAGTCATGGCAGACGGGAGCTTGGGCAGCGGAACAAAGAGGCAAGACTTGGTGAACCGGTCAACAATCACCAGTACTACCGTGAATCCCCTGGATCTTGGCAAACCTGTCACAAAATCCAGTGCCAGATGGGACCATGGTCTGGAGGGCACTGGCAATGGATGGAGTAGTCCCCGTGGACGCTCTCTAGTGCTTTTATTTGTAGCACAGACAGCGCAGGTGCGGACAAAGTCCTTCACCTGACTCTCCATCCCCGGCCACCAAAACCTTCGGCGTAGCAACACCAGGGTCTTAAAGACTCCTGGGTGAGCCGCAAATGGGGACGCATGGGCCCATTCAAACACCTGCCGGCGAACTGTTGTTGGAACAAACAGTCGGTCAGGCGGACCTCCACCTGGGTCGGGCTCCACAACCTGAGCGTCCCGGACAACCTTGAATATGCCCCATGTGACCGGGGCAGCAATCTGACTCGCAGGGATGATGGGATCAGGCTCGGTTTCAGGTCTGGTCGGCTCCCACTGCCTGGATAAGGCATCCGGCTTACCGTTTTTCGACCCTGGTCTATAAGACAGAGTGAACTGGAAACGACCAAAAAAAAGGGACCAGTGAGCCTGACGAGAATTCATCCTCTTCGCTTGCTGGATAAACGACAGATTTTTATGGTCTGTCCAGACAAGGAAGGGATGTTTCGCCCCCTCAAGCCAATGTCGCCACTCATCCAGCGCTAGCTTGATGGCCAGAAGCTCCTTGTCTCCTACCGGGTAGTTACGCTCGGCAGGAGTTAAACGGTGCGAAAAGAAGGCGCAAGGGTGGAGCTTCTTTTCTGGGCCCACTCTCTGGGAAAGCACTGCCCCAACCCCGACATCAGAGGCGTCCACTTCTACAATGAAAGGTTCCTCTGGATCGGGCAACTGCAACACGGGAGCAGTGGTAAGGAGAGCTTTCAGCCTTTTGAAGGCTTGTTGGGCTTGCACCGTCCATTTAAACGGACCCTTCCCAGTAAGGACCGTTAAAGGAGCGGCGACCGTACTAAAGTTCCGTACGAAACGCCTGAAAAAGTTTGCAAAGCCCAAAAACCTTTGCACCTGGCGTACGGAACAGGGAGTTGGCCAATCCTCCACTGATTTGATTTTAGCCGGATCCATTCGGAGGGCGCCCTGAGAAACAATAAACCCCAAAAATGAAATAGTTGGGGCATGGAAAACGGACTTCTCCAGCTTGACAAACAAATGGTGGTCGAGCAGAAGCTGGAGAATCCGGCGGACGTGCCTCACGTGTTCCTCGATGGACCGGCTAAAAATTAGGATATCGTCTAGATAAACGTAGACGTATCTATCAAGGGCCTCTCGCAGAGCCTCATTGATGAAGCGTTGGAAGACTGCAGGGGCATTCATTAACCCAAAGGGCATCACTAGATATTCATAGTGTCCCGTGGGCGTAATGAACGCAGTCTTCCATTCATCCCCTCGCCTGATCCGAATCAGGTTATACGCGCTGCGTAAATCAAGCTTCGAAAAAATGGAAGCTCGCTGAAGGGCTTCGAAAGCCGTGGCCATCAGCGGCAGCGGATACCGATCCTTGATCGTTATGGCGTTCAGACCCCGATAGTCAATGCAAGGGCGCAAGGTCCCGTCCTTCTTCCCAACAAAGAAGAACCCAGCCCCAGCTGGGGAGGACGAAGGACGAATGAAGCCCTGTTGGAGCGCTTCCCTAACGTACTCCTCCATGGCGGTCTTCTCGGG
This sequence comes from Trichomycterus rosablanca, assembly GCF_030014385.1. Classification (NCBI taxonomy): domain Eukaryota; kingdom Metazoa; phylum Chordata; class Actinopteri; order Siluriformes; family Trichomycteridae; genus Trichomycterus; species Trichomycterus rosablanca. Next base: position 19,007,411 of record NC_085992.1, read on the forward strand.
TCCCGACAGGGAGAAAAGACGCCCCCTAGGAGAAGATGTACCGGGGAGCAGATTTATAGCACAATCAAAGGGTCTGTGGGGGGGCAAGTCCCACGCCCGGGACTTGCTAAAAACCTCATGAAGATCATGGTAAACAGGTGGTACCCGGGCCAGATCAGGGGCTATCGCGTCAGGCGATGGCGATGCCGGCGAGAGGCTAGCTGGCAACAAGCATGCATCCTGGCACCGCGTTCCCCAGGCAAAGATTGACCCAGTTACCCAGTCAATTTGGGGATTGTGCCTCCTAAGCCACGAGTGCCCTAGAACCACCTGGAGCTGAGGGACCTGAGTCACCAAGAAGGTGATCCGCTCCTCGTGGTTCCCCAGACGCATTGTAAGAGGAGGCGTCTGGTGGGTGATGGGACTACCGGCCACCGCTCGGTCGTCCACAGCGTGAACCGTGATGGGTACTCGTAGCCGTCGGAGCTCAATCCCCAAACTGCGCACCAGGCAGCGATCGATGAAACTTTCGACCGCGCCCGAATCAATACAAACCTTGAGCTCCACGTTCCCCGAACCCCAATGCAATGACACGGTAAGAAACAAACCATGATCAGGGATGTTGGATCGGCTCACCCTCGACTCCCTGCCTTGAGAGTGGCCTACTCGTTTAACCGAGCACGGGCCCTCAGGGCGGAGTCGGGAGATGGTGGTGTGGCCGCCCTAGCTGATCCCAATTGCATGGGTTCAGGGTCCTGGTCCCGCAACGGCGGTCGGGGTGCGCCCTGGAACCGACCAAAGGGTGGATGCAACCCTCGCTCCCGAGCCCGCTGTCGGAGCCTGGTGTCAATGGTGGTTGCAAGGAGGTAAAAGGCCTTAAGCGAAGTGGGGAGCTCACGAGTGGCCAACTCGTCCTTAATTTTTTCCCCCAGCCCGTGATGGAAAATTGCAATTAATGCGCCCTCATCCCACCCACATTCAGCCGCTAGAGTGCGAAACTCTATTACAAAGTCAGCTACCGAGCGCCCCCCTTGGGACAGCTCGAGTAACCGAGGGCCCGCCTCTCTTCCACCCGTAGGGTGGAAAAAAGTGTCCTTAAGAGCCTCCGTGAAGGCGCGCTCTGAAGAACACTCGGGTGCACTCTGCTCCCAGAGGGCAGTGGCCCACTCTAGGGCTTTACCTGTGAGGAGTGAGATTATGAACGCAACTTTGGAGCGCTCAGATGGAAATCTAGAGGGTTGCAATTCGAATGTCAGGGAACATTGCAGGAGGAAACCCCCGGCATTTCTTTGCCTCCCCTGAAAAATGTTCAGGGGGTGGGATGGGGGTCTCTACCCCGGCTGATGCCCCAGAATGAACAGGGGCCTGGGTCTGGCTGTTTGAACTGGCGCCCAGCGTAGGCAGCAGCTGGGCGATCTCAGACAAACGCTGAGCCAGCTCATTGAGAGCCAGCTCGTGTCTCCCTAACGTTATCCCCTGGTGACGTAGGACGTCGGATACAGGGGGGATCTCTGCTGGGTCCATGATTGGTCGCACCTTACTGTTATAAGGAGAAGCGGAGGACCCAAGAATGCAGAGAAATATATATATTTATTTGTTATAAACAATATATATTTTATAAAACACAAAATTGGAAAAGGATAACAAAAAACAAATCGGGAGAACCCCGATTGAAGCCGCAGGCGCCGCAGGCAACTGAAAAAGACAAAAATGAAAAATATATAAATAAACACAATACCGCGAGTCACGAACCCGGATCCCCGGCGTGCAAGGCGTTCGTGTACTCACAGAGCTATCTACTAGCTGGAGAAAAGGGGGAAGTCTCGCGCTTAAAAGGCGCAGAGAACAAACGGTCCCAAAACACGGAGAAGAGAAACCAAAACCGAAACCGGCAAGAGTTTCGGAGTTTCTCGGACCAGCGCTGTCACCAGCTTCGCACCGCTGAGCTGGGAGGAAACCGATCTGCTAAGGGGAAAAATAGAGAACACAAAAAGGTTACTGCACGGATCCGAACCGACGCTGACAGCGCCACCAACAAACGCTTAGCCCACTAGGCTAAGCTGGCACTGAAGGGTCCGCCTAATTTAGCGGATAAGATCTCTTCGCTGTACCGGCGGCTAGGCTAACGTTAGCCACCAGCTAACGGATACAGAGGAGATCTGGCAAAAGCGAGGAACAGAACAGCAGCGCGAGGACTGCGCGGGGTCGCACCGATCTTTCCCTACCTGGAAAAGAAAACCCTATTTACCTCTGTCTTTCAACATACACACCCGACCATTCTAGTAATGCCCGGGGATACCGAACTGACCCTGAAAAAAGGGGTGCGACTGCACAGCCATGCGTGTGAAAACAAGAGAGAAGGTGCGACGCCTACAGCTATGCGAGGCTCACTTAAATAGCGCGAGTGCAGCTGCAGGTCGTTGCACTAATTAGGCAGCCTCCTATTTAAAGCTTTGCTGTTCTGTGCTCTGTAACACCTGCGACGCTGGGAGCTGGTGGTGCGTTCACCAGACGCCGCAGGTACCCTAACACATGTTATATATGTTTTTGACTTCCAGAGTGATAACTTCTGAAACATAACAGTTTCTAATGCTGTCCAAAGCTTTCTTATTTCATTGAATTTTTTTTATTGTGATTGTGTATTAATGTTTCAAATATATTTAATTAAACTATCAAGCTTAAGTTTCATATTCATGTTTCATGGGTCATTATTTTAATTTGATATTGGAACTTAAATAACATAACAGGGTTTTATGTTAAGCCAGAGATGGAGGGTATGACATAAATAATCGCTGACTAGTCGACTAATCGAAAAAATAATCGTCAGATTAGTCGACTACTAAAATAATCGTTAGTTGCAGCCCTGGTGCACAGCAAGGAATGTATGTATATATACAGTGCCTTGCAAAAGTATTCAGCCCCCTTGAACTTTTCAACCTTTTGCCACATTTCAGGCTTCAAACATAACGATATGAAATTGTAATTTTTTGTGAAGAATCAACAACAAGTGGGACACAATCGTGAAGTAGAACGAAATGTATTGGATATTTTAAACTTTTTTTAGAAATAAAAAACTAAAAAGTGGGGCGTGCAATATTATTCAGCCCCTTTACTTTCAGTGCAGCAAACTCACTCCAGAAGTTCAGTGAGGATCTCTGAATGATCCAATGTTGACCTAAATGACTGATGGTGATAAATAGAATCCACCTGTGTGTAATCAAGTCTCCGTATAAATGCACCTGCTCTGTGACAGTCTCAGAGTTCTGTTTAAAGCGCAGAGAGCATCATGAAGACCAAGGAACACACCAGGCAGGTCCGAGATACTGTTGTGGAGAAGTTTAAAGCCGGATTTGGATACAGAAAGATTTTCCAAGCTTTAAACATCTCAAGGAGCACTGTGCAAGCGATCATATTGAAATGGAAGGAGTATCAGACCACTGCAAATCTACCAAGACCCGGCCGTCCCTCTAAACTTTCAGCTCAAACAAGGAGAAGACTGATCAGAGATGCAGCCAAGAGGCCCATGATCACTCTGAATGAACTGCAGAGATCTACAGCTGAGGTGGGAGACTCTGTCCATAGGACAACAATCAGTCGTACACTGCACAAATCTGGCCTTTATGGAAGAGTGGCAAGAAGAAAGCCATTTCTCAAAGATATCTATAAAAAGTCACCTGGGAGACACACCAAACATGTGGAAGAAGGTGCTCTGGTCAGATGAAACCAAAATCGAACTTTTTGGCCACAATGCAAAACGTTATGTTTGGCGTAAAAGCAACACAGCTCATCACCCTGAACACACCATCCCCACTGTCAAACATGGTGGTGGCAGCATCATGGTTTGGGCCTGCTTTTCTTCAGCAGGGACAGGGAAGATGGTTAAAATTGATGGGAAGATGGATGGAGCCAAATACAGGACCATTCTGGAAGAAAACCTGTTGCAGTCTGCAAAAGACCTGAGACTGGGACGGAGATTTATCTTCCAACAAGACAATGATCCAAAACATAAAGCAAAATCTACAATGGAATGGTTCACAAATAAACGTATCCAGGTGTTAGAATGGCCAAGTCAAAGTCCAGACCTGAATCCCATCGAGAATCTGTGGAAAGAGCTGAAAACTGCTGTTCACAAACGCTCTCCATCCAACCTCACTGAGCTCGAGCTGTTTTGCAAGGAAGAATGGGCAAAAATTTCTGTCTCTCGATGTGCAAAACTGATAGAGACATACCCCAAGTGACTTGCAGCTGTAATCGCAGCAAAAGGTGGCGCTACAAAGTATTAACGCAAGGGGGCTGAATAATATTGCACGCCCCACTTTTCAGTTTTTATTTCTAAAAAAAGTTTAAAATATCCAATAAATTTCGTTCCACTTCACGATTGTGTCCCACTTGTTGTTGATTCTTCACAAAAAATTACAATTTCATATCGTTATGTTTGAAGCCTGAAATGTGGCAAAAGGTTGAAAAGTTCAAGGGGGCTGAATACTTTTGCAAGGCACTGTATATACTGTATATTGTATATATATGTATATTGTATATATATATATTTTTTGCACTGGGGCCCATGAGCTCCTAGTTACGACACTGAACTCTGTTGTCTTGCGTTGTGTACTGATATAATGAAAACTATACGTGGGGGCCCACAACCAGCCGTAGCCCCTGGGCCCACAGGCAGGTTAAATTGCCTCTGGTTACCTGTTAATGTTTACTTGTTCCTAACACCAGTAGGTGGAAATATCTGAAGAAAACGATACTACAGTTTATCACAAGTCTGAGAAAACACCCTCAAAACCACATAACCACGGCTTATTCATTTCTCCAGCTAGTCACGTTAGAAACTTTACTAGAAACCTGTCATATTTTAACTACTCACAAATGCAAACATGTTGGGCTCCAGCATTATTGCGAGTTGGTAGTGTAGTTAACTTTTTTACTATCTGTGCCTCAAGACTTCCAAAATATGCACACAAACCTGTCTAAAAATATGCATGTAAAAATACATTAATGTGTAGTTAATGTACTTTATAACCACTGGGTGTCACTGTAGGCCACCACATGATAAACTGGGACCCGCGCGTTTATAGTGACTGCATACAGTTCAAGTGACTTATAAGGGACTAGGGACATACATGTACAGCTATGGCAAAAAAATATTTAAGGATTTGACATCAAAATAACTCAGCATTTGCTCCCAAAAGTGTTTAAATATTGTATTATTTTAATAAGTGTGTCCTTGCTTTGCACTGGAGCAAAACCAAAAAGATATGAAAGTGTTTATTTGAATTGCGATGCATCACCCCATACACACGCCTGTCCTGGACAACCCAGTTACTCTTAGGCTTCAACTCATAAACAGATAACCTTGCTTTTTCTCAATAATTTCCATAGATGAAATTCTGCATTTCCTCAGCAGTAGCCAATGGTTTATGCCCTAATGCAACTAATTCTTCCACACCACCCCATTATCTCTGCTTCTGTTTGACTGTTGCTACAATAACATTATCTTAAGGGGTTGGAAAGTATCCACTGACCAATCCTAGCGGTCTACAGATCAGTTCTTTTGGGCATTAGGATTTTTTTTATTAGGATAACATCAATATTCTACAAAACTGTTTGAAACCAAGACTAGCTGTGTTCACTTGACTAATTTTGCTTAACAATTAAATTTGTTGAACTCATCAAATAACACTAACTTTGGGAGCAATTGTGCAGGGTAAAATGAGTGCAGAATAACTTTGTTTTTAAAAATAAATTAAGATTACATGTTAAAGAAAAATGAACTGAGTTTGATTTCCCAGCCAGGATCCTTTCTTTGTGGAGTTTGCATGTTTTTCCTGTGTCCATATACAGTATGTTTCCTCAGAGTAATTCAGTGGACACATGCAGTAACACATGCAATAACCAGATCACTGTAAGCTGAGACAAATTTTGCATTGTTCAAAAACTTTTATTTAGCATTTAAGTTTTTAATGTTACTAGTGTCACATTTGAATAAGATTTGTATATTTGTTTGTTAAGGCTTGTTAAGCTTGGTTTTTGTCAGATCTATTAAAAGATAGCAGCAGTGTATTAATCCCATCACCCTGATTCAGGTTACAGTAGTGCCATCAACCACTGTTGAAGTAAAAGCTGAGAAAGTTATTGTCAGTGTGTACCACTTTTATTTGGTCACTGGTAAAATTACTCAAATATGTATTACGTAATCAACATAACTGCTGTATTTGGTAAAATCTTAATGTAAGGTTTTTTAATCATGATTGATAAATGTTCTGTTTTTTTCTGTCTATTGTAAAGAATACCACATCAACACTTTCTCAAGAATATGACAGATATTATACCTCTTACCATATTAAATATTTAGTAGGGTGGGGAAGGTACAGCATGTAACAGTAAGCAGTATATCCTTTGCAACTTCTAATCTGTGAGTATTGCACCACAGAAAATCAGCTTACAGTGCTTTTAAATATAGAGCATGGTGTGAACAATGTGAATATTCTACACTCAGTGTTCACTACATTCTACATTCACTAAATTCTTATGCTACAGTAACTGAATGAGTTTAAAAATGTACTTTATTTGCATCAACAGTTTTATAAAGTGGGGCTGTAATTGCATCACTAAACAAGTGTTCACATATCCAGATCCTGCAATATATTACAGCTTATCATAAGCACTTAACAGTAATGCTTAATCTGCAGTTCTTTTCTTCCTTTTTGTCCTCAGTCCATTAATCCTAATCTTTAATCTTTGTTTCACAATAGAGGCACTGCCCTCCACAGTCTGACCAGTGTATATATATCTGCAGTTTACCTGCCTTTTCCATGGTCCAGTGTGTTTCCTGTAGCTAAAATCTAAAAACAAAGCTTAAAATCATGTTTTGTAGGGTTGTTGCTGCTCTCTTGGTGGTCTCTGTGGCCATGTCATCCGCTGGTCTCGTCGGCGCTCCACAAAATGCAGACATCAACAGTCAAGATGTCAGGATGCCTTGAAATTTGCAGTACAACAAAGTCAACCAAGATGAGTACCTGAGTCGTGTATTGAAAGTGATCAAGGCCCAAGAGCAGGTAAGCAGTTTAGCATAGTCAACTTAAACACATGATCACAACAACAGCATAGCTTGAACTGTTTTCAACTAACGTGTTTTATATGTTTCCATCATATCACTGTAAATGTGTTCAAGAACACAATGGCATGTTCTGAGTTTCTAAACAATGTGTTAGTAATTCTTATAGCCTCCTCTAACACACAAACTTGTTGCCGTTCTGAAAAATTTGTGACCTAATGTTACAATGTTTTAAACTGTTCTCTGGCACAGGTTGTTTCTGGTATGAAGTACATCTTTACTGTTGAGATGGTTAGAACTTCCTGCAAAAAAGGTGAAACTGAGGACTCATGTGCCAGCAATGTGGATGCAGCTAAAGCTCAAGTGAGTTACACAAAGTCCCATGTTTCTTATTTAGTTTATTTATTATTTACATCAGTGGTTCTTAACTCAAGACAACACAATTATCTTATACATTCTGTAATGACCTACTAGGTGAAACACTGATTTACATGATATAAATGTACATATATGTTTTTTAATGTTAATTAATTATATTGCCTTTGTGTGATTTTTCACCAGCCCCATGAATGCACACTTGCCGTATGGAGTCAGCCTTGGTTACACAACATGCAGCTGGTTGAGAATTCCTGCTAGATTTTGAGAAGCACAGATTTAATGGTCCGTTCCAGGGAATAAATAAACGCCTTTTTACCTTTACCTTTTTACCTATTTTTTTAATCTGCATGAATGTGATGTGAGTGTTTCTAGCAGCTGTATTTTAAATGACAGTTTAATAAACTATTAAAATTGTTAAAACTGAGTGTTTGCATTTGTTCAATATTTAAACTAGAATTATCTGTAAGATAAGACAGGGCTTTACATATTACACAAGAGAAGACCGACATTATCAACAATGGTAAACATATTAAGACATATGCAAAAGACAAGACGGCAGCAGCATAGGTATTATTGCACTAAAAGGGAAAAAAGATATAGCACAAAAAAAAACACCTCAACACCGTTTAGACGGCAGGAGATCAGCAGTGTTCCTGCAATAATTGTAAAGTCTTACTGTAGTGGGAAGAAAAGATCTCACCCGGCGCTGTTTAGCACAGCACTGCTGTATCATTGTCCATAATGTCAAGCAGCTTGTTGACAGTCTGTTTTTTTGCAACTTCCTCCAGAGTACCCAGCTTCACTCCTACAACAGAGCCAGCCTTCTTAATCAGTTTGTCCAGCACACAACAGCATAGAATATAGCACTAGCAACAACAGACTGGTAGAATGTCCAAAAGAGTTTAGTGCACACACCAAACGATCTCAGTTATACTAATTTGTCAACCATTATCATTGAACTAAAGAAGCACATTAGCTAAATAAAATGTAGCCTGTTCTTTTGCAATTGCATTTTTTAAATTTGGAATCACTTTTATCCAAAGTAGCACAGAAGTAAAGTAAGTAGTGTTAGGATTTTTGGAACATAACATCATTATTAAACATAAATTCAATGTGAGAAGTTGTACGGCATTTCCCCACGTGGCTCTTTGTCTGGTAGGTGCACTCAAAATGGCGCCTACCATGATCCCTTGTTAGGGACCCTCCAGATGTCTGCCGTAGGGGGGGAGGGGCGGAGCCCTGGGCTTTTTTAGCACATTTCATTGGCTCCACCAGCAGTAAAGGAGGAGGAGCCTAGCTTAGTTTAAAAAACCGCGCGCTCAGACGCAAGGGGCTCTGTTCTTTTTTGGCTGGCGATCATCTGGATTGCAGGAGAAAAGGAGCGCCGATCGGCTTAGCTCTGACATATATTCACAGATCATTTCTTACATTTAATAAAGTGTTTTTGAAGAGTACTTCCTGGATTCTCCGACTGCTTCTTCAAGGCTTCTCGACAAAAAGATTCGTCGTAACAGATGGTAGCAGAGGATGGTTCGAAGAGGCCTGAAATAGCATCAAATTGATTCAGCTGACTGAGCTAAGACCTGGATTCTGGGAATCTTTTGTACTCAGTACAAGGCGCGCCTACACAAGGTAAACAGACGTTCTCTGTATAGATTAGCTGCACTTATTATTTAGCGTAGTGAGTGTGAAATTGAATCTCAGAATCCGTAAGTGTCTGATTAAATTACTAAAGTATCATTAGATAGTTTAAAACTGTGAATATATGCTGGAGCTAAAATGTATGTTTCCTGATTGCTGAGTTTGAACCAGACCGGTCTAAATAAACTGTACAGGGCGCCATTGTGTTCAGCTGGGTCGGAGCTCGCGGACACCATTGGAGCGAAAGACGAGCCTGTCTGTTTTGGTAGCGGGGCTCGAGTAATTTGATTGTTCTAAATTTTAACGAGCCTGTCTGTTTTGGTAGCGGGGCTCGATTAATTTGATTGTTCTAAATTTTAACGAGCCTGTCTGTTTTGGTAGCGGGGCTCGAGTAATTTGATTGTTCTAAATTTTAACGAGCCTGTCTGTTTTGGTAGCGGGGCTCGATTAATTTGATTGTTTAAAATTTTAACGAGCCTGTCTGTTTTGGTAGCGGGGTTTGATTAATTTGATTGTTCTAAATTTTAACGAGCCTGTCTGTTTTGGTAGCGGGGCTCGAGTAATTTGATTATTCTAAATTCTAAATTCGGTTCGAAAATAGTACATCAGGAGTTTTGTTTGTCAGTAAATTTCTGTGTATATTTGTCTGCGAACCGCGGGTGAAACCGTGTGTGTGCAGTGTGCTTTGTTATCTTTGGTTTGTCAGCCATCTTGTCTTTGTGTGTGCAGTGTGCTTTATTATCTTTGGTTTGTCGGCCATCTTGTCTTTGTGTGTGCAGTGTGCTTTATTATCTTTGGTTTGTCGGCCATCTTGTCTATGTGTGTGCAGTGTGCTTTATTATCTTTGGTTTGTCGGCCATCTTGTCTTTGTGTGTGCAGTGTGCTTTATTATCTTTGGTTTGTCGGCCATCTTGTCTTTGTGTGTGCAGTGTGCTTTGTTATCTTTGGTTTGTCGGCCATCTTGTCTTTGTGTGTGCCTGGGGTGTGTAAGTTGTTGCAGATAATTTTGCGCAAACTGTGAGTTAAGATGAAGTATTTGTTATGGTACCTTATTAAGTGTGTTTTAATGTGGGTAGCGTCTGAAAGAATCCATTGACTTACAAGCCCTGGTGAATTGTATTTGAACAATAGGTTTTAATTCTTAAACTAGGAAGGGGGGCACTTAGAGTAGAATTCATCCATTTGTGAAAAGTATTATCCCTCACAACTGAAAAGAGTAAAACATTTTCACAAGTAATTAAGGAAAATCTCCTTAATCAGGGTTGTTATAGTGAATAAGATTAAAATTATTTGAGAGTAACACAGTGCTTGTTGATTGTGATAAGAGATTTGCTGGGTGTGTTGGTGCATGTATTGTTGAGATGTGTGTATGTGTGGGGGTTGTGAAGTTAGGAACACATGTCTACGTGATCCAAAAGTTTAAGGCCTCCATTGTAGTGTTGATGATAAACTTTAGAAATACTGTATGTGCTCCCCTCTGTAGTTGGTAGTGAATTGGAGGAATCCCACTGGGGGCCCTGGACGACCCTCAAGGGGCGGAGCTAAAGTGACATCACGAGTGACTGACATTATCTGCGACTCCCCATCTCTGAGTACAATTTATGTATGGGTGATCTTAGAGCCATAATGCTGATAATGGATTACAAGGAACCCTTTGGGCGAATAGAAACGCAGCTAGGAACTACCGCATTGTCTTCTCGTACCCCTTTTTCACGCCATAGAGGAGATGTTTGGGATGCGTTACGCAGCATGTATCCCACACAACAGAACCTACAGGCGTTAGATGGTATGACTATGAATAAGGGTGAAGAGGGAGGTGAATTTTTGAGGTGAGCTCAGAAGACCTGGAGACAGTGCACGGGAGAGCGACATGATCATAATTCAGTAAACTCGTTATTATTTAAGACGCAAGTTGTCAAAGTATTTTTAACTGCTATATAGGACAAACTAGATGATGTAGTGGGACTGCTGAATAAACTAGAGGACGAGTGGACAGTCATTGTGGTTCATTGCATCATCAAATATAATAAAAAGGAGTCAGACCAGGCGGATTTTTTATAATATATGTAACAACGCCTGGTTAAGTTAGAACTGGCAGAAAAGGATACTAAGGGTAAAAAGAAGTAATTGGTAGTAAGTGAGGTATTTATTAATAATAATGAATAACTGGTTTAAATCGTAACTTTCGTCCAGCTGTTGATATTGTAGATGCCACAGCAGTATATATAACAACCTGTCCCTGTTTAATATTAGTATTAGTATCAGCTATAATATTATTTTAACTTTTCTGTATAGCAGTGGGTAACTTTATATAATAGACGAAAGGGAGGTCTATGTAGGCCACACCTTTAGCTTAGACGATTAGATAGGGCAGGATGCTTTAACTGTGGTGAATTAAACCACTGGGCAAAATATTGTCTCTACTTTAGTCAGTCTGCGGGGATATCGTAACTGTAGTTTACATAGGGACCCGCACTATAAACACAACTCGAAGTTCTAAATTAAACTTTAGTATCTGTCTATCAGTCTTAGGGCCCTGGAAATTCCGGAGGCCCTTACTGATGCTGTCCAGTGTCCTCCACAGGTCGTGATATTTTTTTTTTAAATTAATTGTAACCTGTGGTATAGGTGGTGAGCAGTTTGATTTTTTGATTGACACTGGAGCTATAGCTTCGGTCATCACTGGTAAGCTTAATTGGATTTCTTCGCTTACCTCAAACACAATCACCACTGTTGGATACTCGGGAACAGCGTAAACCTAATATTTTACTACTCTAATGGTTCTGGAAATTGGAAAGCTACGACTAACTTATTTTTTTAATATTCTTTAAATTGTTCTATTTGTCTGTTGAGTAGAGATGTATTGTGCAAGTTATCGGCCACTGTCTATTGTACCTTATAAGGTACAAAGTTAGTTTTATTAGGCCAGGAGCCTCTTTTAGAGGCCAGAATTTGTGTAATGCAGCCTATTACTGAGCTAAAATCTCAGTTCTGCGATATCTATTGGGCTAGACTGATCGCACCTGACAAACAAGGTACCCCATCTAATTTAATATATGTATTTAATATGTGGAAATCTTGGTTGATGGCACAAGTCTGCTTGATTTCGCCCCAGGATTTATATTATTGTACCTTGTACTATATCAGAGACCCGGATGATCTTTACGATGATCTATGGAAACAAAATATGGAGGGATTAAATAATCGATTATGTAGTGCAACTATTTTCTTAGGACCAGAGGGAGTAGAGGCAGCGGTGCAGCTAAATCAGGAGCAGATAGAGTATTTCAGAATGGATCCAGACACCTCGCAGGCATTACATGTCTCCTTGCTGTTGGCTAAAGGTTTTGAAGCTAGATCCCTTGGTCCTATGGTATGTCTTGCACAGATCCTGATATATGCATCGACGGACTTTCCATATCTGTCACGAACTTAGAACAGCAAGTATTGGAAAATTGACTGTAAGTGTGTGGACAATGTACATTATGAGCAGGTTTCCCTTCCACGTTATTATGGACGAGAACACACAGATTACTATTTGGTTGATCAGATGCTAAGGACTGTTTCTACTTCTTTATGGACTATCTTCAAGATAGACGTGGGGCATGTAAAATATCATGTCGCCCCTATTTCTCTGAAACCTGATGCGGAGGTCGTGTATAGAAGATAATACTCACTCTTTGCTGAGGCCGAGACTGGTATTGCCTCTATAATACAGGGCCTATTGGATATCGGGGTTTTAGTCCCAATTCAATTAAATTGAAATATATTTATACTTTTAGTTAAAAAGTCGGACAAGGATGAATACAGGATGGTGCATGACTTGAGACTGATTAATCAGGTGACTGTCACTGAAAATATACTCGTTTAGGATTTCTACAGATCACTACAGACCTTGATTTTTAAGCACAAGTTCTTAACAGTTATTGACTTAGCTAATGCTTTTTTCTGTATATTAGTACTATCGCATTTGGCAAATATTTTTGCTTTCTCATATCAGGGACAATAATACACCTATACTAGATTATTACAAGGTTATAAGGATAGTCCCGGTATTTTTAACAAGTGTCTGAAACAAGATCTTTCCCAGCTGCTGACTGACCAATTGCTGGACACTGACACAGCACTAATCCAGTATGTAGACGACCTACTCATTGCCTGCACTGACTCACGCACCTGCCTGACAGACACACAGACGGTCCTTTGTAGGCTAGCACAATCAGGATATAAAGTCAACAAATCCAAATTACAGGTTTGCCGACCCGTTGTTACCTTCTTAGGTCGTTGCATTTCTCCAAAGGGACACACATTGACTTTGAAAGCTGTACAAACTATCCGAGCCTTCCCTAAACCTAAAACAGTCAGCCAGATGTTATCTTTTTTAGGTCTGACAGACTATAGTAGAAATTACATCCCAAATTACACAGGCCTAACCTCACCACTGAGGTCTGAAGTGACCAGATTGGGTCAACGTAACCTCACTGCTCTAATTGAGTGGAATACCAACCTGGAAGCCAGTTTTGTAGAAGTAAAACAAGCACTCGCACTCGCAGAGCATTTGCAGTCCCCTGACTACACTAAACCTTTTTATCTGGATGTCTCTAAAAAAGAGGGCATTGTAAATGCTGTTCTTTTTCAGAGAGGGGGGAGGAATGGGGAAAGACAAATTCTCCAATACCATAGCTCAAAATTGGATCCTGTAGTACAGGGACAACCACAATGTACTAAACATTTGGCAGCATTAGCCACAGCAGTGGATAAAACAGCCCACATTGTTATGTGTCATCCTTTGGTAATCAACACATCGCATGGAGTGGTAGCATTCTTGATCTCAGCTGCGTTTACACTATCTAATGCTAGGCGTTCAAAGATTAGTGACACCCTGCTTCAGCCAAGCATCACCTTTGCACCTGCAAAAACTGTTAATATGACCAGCACACTTCCTGGTAGAGTAGACAAAGATGAGTTACACATCTGTGAATTAGTAGCTAGCAAAGCGCTAAGGGTTAGGGAGGAATTGAGCACCGAACCTCTAGAAGAAAGAGACATGGACCTGTACTGTGATGGATGCTGCTACAAGAGCAACGAGGGGTTGGTAGCCTCATATGCTGTGGTAAGTGAAAAACAGGGACAGTTTGAGACCTTAGAGGATGGAATCATACCACAACCAGCTTCCGCCCAGCTGGCAGAAATCACTGCTGTAACTAAGGCACTGAAGCTGTCAGCTGGTAAAAGGGTTCTGAGCCACTGCGTCTGTGCTGAACCTCCGACCAGAACCCTCGCAAGGACTGGACAGGATCTGCAGGCACCCATCCTTGAGGGTAATTCTTAATTCTGCTTAAGGCGGGTCAGACTAGTAAGAGAAAGGGGAAAAGTGGTAGGCAAACAAAGGTGGTGAGTATAACGCAAATTGAGATTTGGCCTTAGGTACGGGAGTGGCCCAGTAATAACCATGAGGTGGTTAACTTTCAGAGAACTGTGTCACCTGCTGGGACTTTTCGAATTGTGCGACTTTGCGAATATAACTGCTCCAGGGTCGAGATCAAAAAGATCCCTTGAGCAAAACCATAGAATCCCCACCAAGTGCTTCGAGATTGAGATAGATTACAACCGATCCACCAATGTGTTGTTTGATGTGTGCAGAGTAGTGGATTGTGGTGAAGAAAATAGGTGGAGGGGTCATCATATTTATGGCTGCGCCTCCTATCCCTCACCAGAACCCTACTGTCCCACTTGGGGATCAGTGTTCACTCATTCGAACCCAAATTATAAATTTCATTATGACCCGACGGTCCGTTCATCAAGGGGGCATGCATTAGGTTTGGACGACAAGCCCCAAGCCTATCTCGACACAAAACTTCAGTTGCGAGGAAAGACAGTTCTTCTAACCCTACCCAAGCTGTCAAGCTATGGGTGGGGTCCCCAACTTAATTACTATTTTACCTTAGGAGTAGATGTACAAGGCGAGGACCCATTGGGCATAGTGTGTGTAAAACCAAAGACAACCATAGTTACGAACAACATAACTGGCAAGATAGAGGAATTAGGGGAAAGTAGTCAGAAGTCACAGCCGGTTGCCATAGCGACAACGGAAATAATGGCCTGGCGCGATCAGTTAGCGGTGTAAACTGGGTATGAGGAGCCTAATATGTGGTTAGAATGGGTCAGATTTACAGTAAAGAGCATAGATGTTAAAGATTGTTTTGTATGCGCAGCTGCAAAACCTAATTTGGCCACTCATCCAGTAATTTCAGGAAATTGGACATGCCTACTCTCATTGTTCAATGAGATTGAGCCAGTAGGGTGTGAGAACTTATCCATGTCCCACCCATTAACTCAGGAACCAACCCCAACTAACATCAAAGCCTATAAAGGCAATTACACCTGTTTCAGGAGCAACAAACCAGGACCGATAAACAGGGGACATTTTTCAGAAGGATGGTGTAAGGAAACCATTATCCTGGATAGTGATGGGAATTATACAGGCAGCCAGCTGAATGCACAAAAATTCAGTAGGGCGGATTTAGTATGGTTGTGTGGAGATATGAGAATCCGGCGAAGGTTGCATGGGAATTGGTCTGGGGAGTGTGCGTTGGTCTTTCTGATTATGCCTTTCAGAATTTACAAGCAGCACGGAGTGGAGGATACCGCGGACGTCCTGACCAATCACCACAGCCATCGAAGAGACACCCGAGAGGTCAAACCTGGCGGATCCTTCGACAAGACCGTGTGGATTGATGGTATAGGGGTCCCAAGGGGGGTCCCAGATGAATTTAAGGCTAGGAACCAGATTGCTGCAGGGTTTGAAAGTGCACTCTTTTGGTGGGTAACTATCAATAAGAATGTAGACTGGATAAACTATCTCTATTACAATCAGCAGAGATTTGTTAATTTCAGTGTTCAGGCCATTGAGGGACTGAGAGACCAGCTAGACCAGACTTCACTTATGACCATACAGAATAGAATGGCATTAGACATGTTGTTAGCAGAGAAAGGTGGAGTTTGCCAGATTGTGGGTTCATCGTGTTGCACCTTCATCCCTAATAATACTGCACCCGATGGTAGTGTGACACGAGCTTTGGAAGGATTGAGGGCTTTGTCACGAGAATGGAAGGAAAATTCAGGGATAGACAATGAATGGGTCAAGTGGCTAGAAAAGATGTTTGGACCATGGAAGGGAGTTATTACGAGTTTGGTGATGTCAGTGTGTGTGGGATTGGCAATTTTAGTGGTATGTGGTTGTTGTTGTGTCCCGTGTATCAGGGTATTAATAGATAAATTTGTAGTAGAAGTAGTGAGTAGAGGAAGCAGAGGGGGGCAGGATCCACCAGTCATCCAGATGGTGTTGGCAGACTTGTCTAAGTATCATATAGATGATTTACATTTTCATTTACATTTATAGCATTTAGCAGACGCTTTTATCCAAAGCGACTTACACAATGAGCTGAACACAATGAGCAATTGAGGGTTAAGGGCCTTTCTCAGGGACCCAACAGTGGCAACTTGGTGGTGGCGGGGCTTGAACCGGCAACCTTCTGTTTACTAGTCCAGTACCTTAACCACTGAGCTATCACTGGCCAGATTTATCACTTGCATGTTTTTGGACTGTGGGAGGAAACCGGAGTTCCTAGAAGAAACACACACAGACGCGGGGAGAACATGCAAACTCCACACAGAAAGGATCTTTGACCGCCCCACCTGGGGATCGAACCCAGGACCTTCTTGCTGTGAGGCGACAGTGCGACCCACTGAGCCACCATGCTGATGATGAGGTGGAGGATACCCTTGAAGGTGGGCCGGAAGACCCATTTCAAGTGGCATAAGTGCTACTAATTCTGCTTAATTAAAGATAAAACCGACCAGACAAGATGAGGAGAGAGGACCAGCACTACTGATCACACACCGTGATGAAGGAAGGAGACTTGGAAGGACTGGCAGAGGCAGACTCCGTGGGGTCTGGGAGACCCATTCCAAGGGACAGAAGTGCCACCAACTGGACCTGCCTACGGGGAACAAACCACAGCAGAAAAGCCCGGCAAAGCCGACTATGTGGAAGAAGAGTCCAGTGGAGCCAACGGAACGAAACAAGAAGATGAGGAAGGATTTAGTCAGACTAGGAGAGAAAAACATAAACATATAGTTCGCAGACACATAGACCATCTTTGAAAACACTAGTTAAGTGCAACACACATAGTTTAGCTACAAAACGCAAGGGGTAGCTCAGGATTGTTTACGATGTATATATGTTTGATATTCTGCTATTTATATGAATGATATTCTCTGTGCTTCATCGTTTAAATGTTTGTGCTGCTGCGGAAACAGGTAAGACCGACAGGGGAGAATCCATGAGACAGTAAGAGCCATGCAGAGAAACAGAGGCTATGGGCCCCTTCTGAAAATCTGCAGCTCCGTCCTGTGGAGGGCAACCTGAACGGATTTCCTGTAGAAGCTATGCACCCATTGTTTTTATTTTCTTCTCTTCTCTTTTTGATTTCCCATTTTTAAATTCCTTTATTTTGATTTCCTATTCTATTTTTTATTTATTATTTTTTGTTTGTTTGTTTGTTTTAGGGTTAGGAGCTGTTGCGAAAGGTACGGTTCCTTTAGTTTAACTGGCAGCCTTTTTATTTTCTAGATACCTTTTATTGTAAAAATTCAGCCCAGTGGCCATGTAGTCAGAAGGGGTTAAATTGGGGGTTGCTGACGGCTATCCTTTTCTCCTGGAATCTAGAAACACCTAACCTAAAGTTAAAAGTTAATGTGAAAGCATTAAGATGCTTTCAAGGGGGAGGGGTTAGGATTTTTGGAACATAACATCATTATTAAACATAAATTCAATGTGAGAAGTTGTACGGCATTTCCCCACGTGGCTCTTTGTCTGGTAGGTGCACTCAAAATGGCGCCTACCATGATCCCTTGTTAGAGACCCTCCAGATGTCTGCCGTAGGGGGGGAGGGGCGGAGCCCTGGGCTTTTTTAGCACATTTCATTGGCTCCACCAGCAGTAAAGGAGGAGGAGCCTAGCTTGGTTTAAAAAACCGCGCGCTCAGACGCAAGGGGCTCTGTTCTTTTTTGGCTGGCGATCATCTGGATTGCAGGAGAAAAGGAGCGCCGATCGGCTTAGCTCTGACATATATTCACAGATAATTTCTTACATTTAATAAAGTGTTTTTGAAGAGTACTTTCTGGATTCTCCGACTGCTTCTTCAAGGCTTCTCGACAAAAAGATTCGTCGTAACAGTAGCTGTTGGTAATCACAAAATAGTTTTGGTCCATGTTGACCAGGGCTACAGTTTCTTTTGGATTAAAAGCCTAATTATTAAAAAAAACAGTCTTTCATAATAATTTTATTACACAATAAAAAGAAAATAATACTAATTTTAAAAAATACTGAGGGCGGCACAGTGGGTAGCACTGTCGCCTCACAGCAAGAAGGTCCTGGGTTCGAACCCCAGGTGGGGCGGTCCAGGTCCTTTCTGTGTGGAGTTTGCATGTTTTACCCTACACACGGCATTACTAAGAATAAAAGTGAACACTACTTAAAATAATAACCAAACGCTTTCTAATTCCCACTCTAGCGGCAGTTTCCTTCTGTTTCATACATATTGCCCGGTCTCAGTCTAATCTGCAGCATTTCTCTCCCATTGCTAAAAATACGGAACACCACCTTTAGTTTCCAAATAAGGAACGATTACGTGTGACGCAGGCACGTAAGTGCATGCCCCTCCGGAAGTCATTCAAAATAGGCCACTGAAGTCGTGCGTCATTGTGTAGTCCTCGTTATGCCCATATTTGGAGACCCGGGTTTAACTCAGATTTCCTATGGGAAAAATTAACGGGGTTTTTACAAAATCGACTCTAACGCATCCTGTGCTAAATAAACATTTTCAGAACCCTGTACGTTTTGTCCTATGTACATTTTTCTCCTGTACATCACTGGATCCTCTGAATTACAAGGTTGTTAAAGGGTCGTAATACTAATAAGGCTACACGAAAGCTAATGCTACTGCACATTATTTAGACGTCACTGAACTACACCAATCAAATCAACGGAACGAGCAGCTCGCTTTTGGTGAGTACAACCAAAGACGTAACACCCAACCATCCTTGCTTTCTACTTTAATGTAGCTACCTACTAAAAATATCAACCAAAACTTGTGAATATCACTGCACTGTTACACTGGTGAATCCCGCTGCTTCGTGCGGTTATTTAAGAGGCTTATAAAAGAAAAAAAAAAGAAAACATTAAGAGGCTTCCAGTCTAGTGACGTCAATTCAGTGCGCAGTAGCATTAGCTTACATGTAGCAATATTCATATTTTGACTCTTTAACGACTTCATAATTCAGAGGATCCAGTGATAATAGACAGAAGAATCTCCATAAAACAAAACGTAACAGCTTTGAAACATTTTTTATGACTACAGGATGTGAGAGAGGCAATTTGCGAAATCTCCATTCATTTTTCCCATTCAAAATTTATCTTAGACCCGTGTTACCAAATATGGGCATAACAACATGGCGTGGCCTACAAAAAGACGACACGACTTCAGTGGTCTATGCATTACAGCACCTGCAATACGAAAAAAAGAGCTTTAACATGAGCGTCTATGAGAGCGATCTGGGGCGATTTTCATTTAGAGTCGAGTCGCCCCAAAAGGGGCGGTACTGTAAGGACCACAACTCCACGCTGATTGGACTACGATATTCAGAGGCAAGGCAGACTCCAGAACAGTCACAGCTAGTTTAACACTGGTTAAATGTGATAGACAAATTTCTTCCCTTTCACCCTTTGGTGGTACAGCAGTGTCAGCAAGCACTGTTACAGTAAACGCTGAATGTCAAGTTATTGTCAGGGTGTACCACGTTCACTTGGTTGGATAAGGTGTTGGATAATGGTGCTGGCCATTATATACTGCATCATTTACTTCATTACATTTAGAAGAAAACTCATTGGCATGTTTGTAGAAGATGGGAGATCTGAAGTACCAACACAGACACAGATAAAACTCCTCACCGATCTGCAAACAGCTTCCAAAGATCGAACTCAAATCCCCGGACCCTAGAGATGTGCTCCACCAACACTACCTCCTGTGCCTCTGTGCCATGTTACCTGCACTCTGAACTCTTTTTTGTCACATTTGTCTTTGCACACTTAAAGAGCTGTTACTGTACTGCAAAGGAATGTCTCGGGTCACTGACTGTCTGTTTCCACCTTTGAGTTTTATTGATGCCTAGCAATGAATAAACTTACACTGACTTACACTAACTCTTACACAACTCTGTGGAAAAGTGGGGCTGCAACTGTATCAATAAACGAGTGTTCACATATCCGGATCCTGCAATCTATTACAGCATTACAGCTTATCATAAGCACTTAGTCTTAACAGCAATGCTTGATCTGCAGTTCTTAAAAACTTTATAATATTCAAGTTTTTCTTCCTTTTGTCCTCAATCTATTAATCTTTAATCTTTAATCTTTGTTTCACAATAGAGGCACTGCCCTCCACAGTCTGACCAGTGTATATATATCTGCAGTTTACCTGCTTTTTCCTGGTCCAGTGTGTTTCTTGTAGCTAAGTTCTAAAAACAAAGCTTAAAATCATGATTTGTAGGGTGGTTGCTGCTCTCTTGGTGGTCTCTGTGGCCATGGCATCTGCTATTCTCGTCGGCGCTCCACAAAATGCAGACATCAACAGTCAAGATGTTCAGGATGCCTTGAAATTTGCAGTACAACAGTACAACAAAGTCAACCAAGATGAGTACCTGAGTCGTGTATTGAAAGTGATCAAGGCCCAAGAGCAGGTGAGCAGTTTTCCATACTGTCAACTTAAAAAACATGATCACACCAACATCATAGCTTAAACTGTTTTCAACTAAATTGTTTCATATGTTTCCATCATATCACTGTAAATGTGTTCAAGAACACAATAGCATATTTTACAAAGGTTCTGAGTTTCTAAACAATGTGTTAGTAATTTTATAGCCTCCGCTAACACACAAACTTGTTGCAGTGCTGAATAATTTGTGACGTAATGTTACAATGTTTTAAACTGTTCTCTGGCACAGGTTGTTTCTGGTATGAAGTACATCTTTACTGTTGAGATGGTTAGAACTTCCTGCAAAAAAGGTGAAACTGAGGACTCATGTGCCAGCAATTTGGATCCAGCTAAAGCTCAAGTGAGTTACACAAGTCCCCATGTTTCTTATTTAGGCCTACTAGGTGAAACACTGATTTACATGATATAAATGTATATATATACAGTATATACTGTATATATATATATATATATATATATATATATATATATATATATATATATATATATATATATATATATATACAGTGTATCACAAAAGTGAGTACACCCCTCACATTTCTGCAGATATTTAAGTATATCTTTTCATGGGACAACACTGACAAAATGACACTTTGACACAATGAAAAGTAGTCTGTGTGCAGCTTATATAACAGTGTAAATTTATTCTTCCCTCAAAATAACTCAATATACAGCCATTAATGTCTAAACCACCGGCAACAAAAGTGAGTACACCCCTAAGAGACTACACCCCTAAATGTCCAAATTGAGCACTGCTTGTCATTTTCCCTCCAAAATGTTATGTGACTCGTTAGTGTTACTAGGTCTCAGGTGTGCATAGGGAGCAGGTGTGTTCAATTTAGTAGTACAGCTCTCACACTCTCTCATACTGGTCACTGAAAGTTCCAACATGGCACCTTATGGCAAAGAACTCTCTGAGGATCTTAAAAGACGAATTGTTGCGCGACATGAAGATGGCCAAGGCTACAAGAAGATTGCCAACACCCTGAAACTGAGCTGCAGCACAGTGGCCAAGATCATCCAGCGTTTTAAAAGAGCAGGGTCCACTCAGAACAGACCTCGCGTTGGTCATCCAAAGAAGCTGAGTGCACGTGCTCAGCATCACATCCAACTGCTGTCTTTGAAAGATAGGCGCAGGAGTGCTGTCAGCATTGCTGCAGAGATTGAAAAGGTGGGGGGTCAGCCTGTCAGTGCTCAGACCATACGCCGCACACTACATCAAATTGGTCTGCATGGCTGTCACCCCAGAAGGAAGCCTCTTCTGAAGTCTCTACACAAGAAAGCCCGCAAACAGTTTGCTGAAGACATGTCAACAAAGGACATGGATTACTGGAACCATGTCCTATGGTCTGATGAGACCAAGATTAATTTGTTTGGTTCAGATGGTCTCAAGCATGTGTGGCGGCAATCAGGTGAGGAGTACAAAGATAAGTGTGTCATGCCTACAGTCAAGCATGGTGGTGGGAATGCCATGGTCTGGGGCTGCATGAGTGCAGCAGGTGTTGGGGAGTTAAATTTCATTGAGGGACACATGAACTCCAATATGTACTGTGAAATACTGAAGCAGAGCATGATCCCCTCCCTCCGGAAACTGGGTCGCAGGGCAGTGTTCCAGCATGATAATGACCCCAAACACACCTCTAAGACGACCA
The DNA here is from genome assembly GCF_030014385.1 of Trichomycterus rosablanca. Lineage (NCBI taxonomy): Eukaryota > Metazoa > Chordata > Actinopteri > Siluriformes > Trichomycteridae > Trichomycterus > Trichomycterus rosablanca. Next base: position 19,029,960 of record NC_085992.1, read on the forward strand.
CTGCTTTATTGAAGAGGCTGAGGGTAAAGGTGATGGACTGGCCAAGCATGTCTCCAGACCTAAACCCAATAGAACATCTTTGGGGCATCCTCAAGCGGAAGGTGGAGGAGCGCAAAGTCTCGAATATCCGCCAACTCCGTGATGTCGTCATGGAGGAGTGGAAAAGCATTCCAGTGGCAACCTGTGAAGCTCTGGTAAACTCCATGCCCAGGAGAGTTAAGGCAGTTCTGGGAAATAATGGTGGCCACATAAAATATTGACACTTCAGGAACTTTCACTAAGGGGTGTACTCACTTTTGTTGCCGGTGGTTTAGACATTAATGGCTGTATATTGAGTTATTTTGAGGAAAGAATAAATTTACACTGTTATATAGGCTGCACACAGACTACTTTTCATTGTGTCAAAGTGTCATTTTGTCAGTGTTGTCCCATGAAAAGATATACTTAAATATCTGCAGAAATGTGAGGGGTGTACTCACTTTTGTGATACACTGTAGATAGATAGATAGATAGATAGATAGATAGATAGATAGATAGATAGATAGATAGATAGATAGATAGATAGATCCTTTATTATGCTAGCTAACTGCTAAATGACACTTCATGAATGGGGCTGAAACCCAAAAATAAAAAGCTTACAGCACTCAGTATTCCCAGGCGGTCTCCCATCTAGGTACTGACTGAGCCCAACCCTGCTTGGCTTCTGAGATCAGACGAGATCAGGCGTTCCCAAGGTGGTTTGGCCGTAAGCGAAAGAAGCTGGATTTAAAGGCCTGTTATAGCCAGTCAGCCAGCTATCTGAGTGCTAGCCAGCTATCTGGGCTGGAATTACATTGGAAGGCCTTTCATAGATAGATAGATAGATAGATAGATAGATGGATAGATAGATAGATAGATAGATAGATAGATAGATAGATAGATAGATAGATAGATAGATAGATAGATAGATAGATAGATAGATAGATAGATAGATAGATAGATAGATCCTTTATTATGCTAGCTAACAGCTAAATGACACTTCATGAATGGGGCTGAAACCCAAAAATAAAAAGCTTACAGCACTCAGTATTCCCAGGCGGTCTCCCATCTAGGTACTGACTGAGCCCAACCCTGCTTGGCTTCTGAGATCAGACGAGATCAGGCGTTCCCAAGGTGGTTTGGCCGTAAGCGAAAGAAGCTGGATTTAAAGGCCTGTTATAGCTAGTCAGCCAGCTATCTGAGTGCTAGCCAGCTATCTGTGCTGGAATTACATTGGAAGGCCTTTCATAGATAGATAGATCGATAGATCGATAGATCGATAGATCCTTTATTATGCTAGCTAACTGCTAAATGACACTTCATGAATGGGGCTGAAACCCAAAAATAAAAAGCTTACAGCACTCAGTATTCCCAGGCGGTCTCCCATCTAGGTACTGACTGAGCCCAACCCTGCTTGGCTTCTGAGATCAGACGAGATCAGGCGTTCCCAAGGTGGTTTGGCCGTAAGCGAAAGAAGCTGGATTTAAAGGCCTGTTATAGCTAGTCAGCCAGCTATCTGAGTGCTAGCCAGCTATCTGTGCTGGAATTACATTGGAAGGCCTTTCATAGATAGATAGATCGATAGATCGATAGATCGATAGATCGATAGATCCTTTATTATGCTAGCTAACTGCTAAATGACACTTCATGAATGGGGCTGAAACCCAAAAATAAAAAGCTTACAGCACTCAGTATTCCCAGGCGGTCTCCCATCTAGGTACTGACTGAGCCCAACCCTGCTTGGCTTCTGAGATCAGACGAGATCAGGCGTTCCCAAGGTGGTTTGGCCGTAAGCGAAAGAAGCTGGATTTAAATGCCTGTTATAGCTAGTCAGCCAGCTATCTGAGTGCTAGCCAGCTATCTGTGCTGGAATTACATTGGAAGGCCTTTCATAGATAGATAGATCGATAGATAGATAGATAGATAGATAGATAGATAGATAGATAGATAGATAGATAGATAGATAGATAGATAGATAGATAGATAGATAGATAGATAGATAGATAGATAGATAGATAGATAGATAGATAGATAGATAGATCCTTTATTATGCTAGCTAACAGCTAAATGACACTTCATGAATGGGGCTGAAACCCAAAAATAAAAAGCTTACAGCACTCAGTATTCCCAGGCGGTCTCCCATCTAGGTACTGACTGAGCCCAACCCTGCTTGGCTTCTGAGATCAGACGAGATTTTTTTTTTTTTTTTTTTTTTTTTTTTTTTTTTTTTATTTAATTAAAAACATATTTTTTACAAACACATACATACAAATACTTCATATACATCTGTACATACATACAATACTGAATGCATTAAAATTACACTAAAGATCTACATTTACACTGCATTTACACTTCATTATTCTTTAATCATCCTTACACTTCCTCCCACTTCCACTCTATTTTCTCTAATGTTTTTATTACAAAAGGATTTTTTTCTAATACCGTTTTATTAAAATCTTCCATTTTATCATTCATTTCACAATACACATATATTGCTTCTACCACTTGTTCCATTTTATATTGAAACATTTTCCATACATCGAGTTTTCTTTTTTCATATCTTGCAGTATTTCTTCGTATCCATATAACATATTTTGCTACTGTCACACATATATTCGTCATATATTTGTTTGACCTTTTTGCTTTTACACCAAACATTAGTAAAGATTCCCACTCACTCTGTGTCATTTTCTCATCATAGTCATCCATAAGAATTACTCTCATCATTCTTTTAAATTTTTCCATAAAGTCTTTCAGCTCTTTACAATAAAAGAATAAATGTCTTAATCCCTCGTCTTCCTGCATGCACACTTTGCACAATGCATTCTGTTCTATTCCCATTTTACATAGTCTCATTTCTGTTAAAACCGTGTTATGCCTCAATAAGAAATTAAAATTTTCTACCCTTGGCTCAATGTATTTCTGTCTTATATTCTTCCAATAATGTTTTTCTTCAATCTTTTCATATTTTTCTTTCCAATATCGGTTTGCTGCTGGTTTAATAAAAGTCCTGTCTCTAAATGTTACATAAATTATTTTTGTTGTTTCCATCTCAAATTTGTTCATACTGTTGTTCACATTCCTATATATTTCAGGGATCATTTTTCCATTTACCTCGTTTCTGTTTATTGATTGTATCCATTCTTTTGATACGGCTTTTTTGAGGTTCTCGTATTGCTTCATTATTGTCTCTTTCTTATATTCCTCTCCTATAGACTCTATTGCATCTATAATTGCTTGTACTGGTAGAAATCCTTCTTTAACCTCATATAAAATGTCTTTTATTTGCTTAATCCCCCCTTCCCACCATTTTTTGTAAAAAATCGTCTCATTATTATGTAAGACATTATTATTTAAAAAGAGTGGAAACTCTAACAATTGTTTTCTGCCTTTTGGTACAATCTCTATTTGATTCAGAAACTCTCCCCAAGATTCTAGTACTTCTCTATAAAAACATGGAATTGAATCCCTCATGTAGTTTTTTGTTTTCATCCATAAAATATTGCATCCTAGATTACTATCTCCACACTTGGTTAAAAAATATTGCATTATCTGTTTCCAGGTGTTGTTTGTTTTTTCATCTAAAAACTTTTTAACTATTTTAACTCTAAAACTTTTCATTTTAATTACGACATCCTGCAGTCCCAGCCCTCCTTCTTCCACTGCTCCAATTAGTGTATTGTAAGCTATTTTATGTCTTCCTTTTCCCCAAATAAAGTTGATCACAATTTCTTTTAGTTTTTTAACAGCTGATGTAGGTATCGAGCAAACTCTCAATAAATACCAAATTTTGGACAGCATTAGTGCATTTATAACTAACACTTTTCCTTTCAATGTCAGGTTTCTCATCCTCCAAAATCCTAATCTTTGTTCCACTCCTTTAATGGCACTCTCCCACGTTAATTCATTTGTTTTTTTAATATCTTTTCCTATGAACAGACCTAGCATCTTCATACTTTCTTCTTCTTCTTTAAACGGTATATTTTCTGGTATTGCATCTATTTGTCCTATTCTCATATATTTGGTTTTCCCTATATTAACTTTTGCTCCTGTTCCTTGACAGTATATTTCCAATATTTCAACTGCCTTTTTCACGCTTAAAAGATCTTGAAGCACCATTGTGGTATCATCAGCATATTGATATATAGGTTCATGGTTTTTATTTCCTTCAATTGTAATTCCTTTAATTTCTTTATTCTCTTTTATCATTAACCCTAATGGTTCAGCAACCATTGTATATAGGAGGGCCGAGAGTGGGCATCCTTGTCTTATTGACCTTGTGACATTGAAGCAATCCGTTATAAACCCATTACACTTAACACATGTTACAATTCCATAATAAAAATTTTTTATCCATTTTAAAAACTTTTCCCCAAAACCAAACTTCTTTATAACATTAAATAAAAATTGGTGTTCCACCCTATCGAAAGCCTTTTCAATGTCTATATTTATCAAGTATCCTTTTAAGTTTTTTTCTTTCATATATATTATTATGTCCCTTAAGCTACCTACCGTATCCGCAATGTCTCTTCCTTCCACCCCATATGCCTGAGTTGTTTTAACAATCATTGGTATAACTTTTTTTAATCTGTTTGCAATTATCTTTGCTAGTATTTTGACGTCTGTATTTAGCATTGTTATTGGTCTATAATTTTGTAGTTCATTAACACTTCCTTTTTTCTTAAATATTAATTTAATCATTCCTATTTTCATGCTCTCACTCAATTCGGCTTTGTTAAAAATTCCATCATATATTTCTTTTAGAATTGGAACTAGAATGATTTTAAAATTTTTATAAAATTCATTTGTTAATCCATCCAACCCAGGACTTTTTTTTGGCTTTAATTGTTCAATTGCAGTTAATATTTCTTCCTCTGTTATTTCACTATCACACTCTTCCTGGTCTTCCTCCGAGACTTTTGTTTTAATTTGTTCTAGTAGTATCTCTTCTGTTGTTTTATCTACACCCCTTCTTCTAAACAGGTCCTCATAAAATTCTTTAATAACTTTTAGTACTTCCTTTGTTCCTTTTTTTTTTTCTCCTTTAGAGTTTAATACTTCCTTTATTATGGATGTAGCTTGTTTACTTTTCTCTAATTCAAAAAAGAATTTAGTGCTTCTTTCACCCTCCACTGCATATCTGACTTTACTCCTAAGTATTAACCCTCTGCATTTTTCTTCTTCAACAGTTTTCATTTTATCCTGTAATGCTAATAGCCTTTCCATGCTTCCTTCATTTCTGTTTCGCTCAAGGTTCCTAAGTTCTTTTTCCAGTTCTCTTTGCACTCCTGTTTCTTTTAGCTTTTTTATCTTCTGCATTAATTTACAATGTTTAATTGTCAGTTTTTTAATATCGAATTTTAAATTGTCCCACCATATTCTTTTATCAATATTATACAATTTGTCCCTTTTATTCCACATGATCATGTCCTTCACTTGTATGTTGTATAATTTATCTTTTAGAATTTCTTCATTTAGCATCCATACTCCTGGGCCTCTTTTAACCTCTGTAAAGTCCATTACCCAAATTAAATAATTGTGATCACTTAAGGTTGTTTTTTTATAATAAATCCCACTTATTTTCTCTGCCATCTCTTTTGTACATAAAAGCAAGTCTATTCTGCTTTGCTTTATTGTCTCTTGCACATTTTGTTCTCTTGAGTACTCCCTTATCTGATTATTTTTAAATCTCCAAACATCTATTAAGTCATACTTTTCCATTAGATTTTTTAATTGTTCCCTTCCTTTATCTGTTCTAAATACCATTTCATTATTAATATCTAGCTTGCTTAACACTGTGTTGAAATCACCTAATAAAAACACATTTTCCCACGTAGACAAATTAATCATAATTCTTTTAAAAAATTCCGCTTTTTCTCTTTCTTCATTCGGAGCATGTATATTATATAGTATTATTTTCCTTCCATCTTTTTCCACCTGCACAGCTATGCTTTTTCCTTCCCCATCATTAAAAATAACCTTTTCTTTTTCACATGCATTTCTTTGTATTAGAATTGCCACCCCTCTTTGTTTCTTATGTCCATTGTTAAAATAAATATTTCCATCCCACTGTGTTTTATATCTTTGAACACATTCTTCATTCCAACATGTCTCTTGCAAACACATTATTTCCGCACTACTGTTATTAGCTATTATCATTTGAAATTTGTCATTTTTATTTAAACCTCTTACATTTAAACTAACTACTGTTGCTGCTAGCATTACAAGTGGAACAAGATGAAAGGAAAGTACCAACTTTTTCATTTAGCTTAATTATTTATTCCAATTCTTCTTCTTCTAAAAGTTCAAATCTTCCTATTCTTGTAAACCCTTTATCTCCCCTTCTTTCCTTTTGTCTTTCTAAAGCTTTAGTTATATTGGGTTTTATATTCATTTTTCTTTTTCTTATATATTCTATTTTATTTCTCAGTACCTCCAGTTTACTGTCTTTTCCGCCTTCTTCCTCTTCCAGCTCCATTTCGTCTTCTTCTTGTTGTTGCTTTTCGGGTTGTTCAGCTTCTGCATTGTCCTCAGTCATTTCCTCCATTTCTGTACTGTTGTTGTTATTTTCAGAGTTCAGTTCATTATCCATTTGCTCCTTCCCTTGTTCCTTCCTTTTCTCCAGACTTTGTTCCTCCTCCATAACTCCTGCGTTTGCTTTTTGGTGTTGTTCTGTACTCTCCTCTATGTTCTCCTTATCATTCTGTGTTTTTGCTCCTGGTTCGTCTTCTTTTTGTCGTTCCGTTTCGTCCGTCTCTGTTTCCTTTTGGCACCTGCATTTTGTTGTTATGTTTCCACAGTCCAGACATCTCTCAGCCACACACTCATGTGCATAATGTCCTTGTTGCATACACTGTCTACACACGAACTGCGGACAGGCCCTCAATACATGCTCCGGGCTCATGCACATCCTGCAAGTCTTCACCTGCCGGCTGTGGATCACCCGAAAGTACTTTGGACCCTCCGCAGTAGAAAATCGTGTACTATATGGCAGTGATGCGACCTCTTTCGGAAAACGGACTTTAACAATTCTAGTCCCGTCCGCTATATCCGTTCCAGGGTGGTAACGTCTCCTTATTGGTTGTAGAGGCATAACTTGCCATAGCCTTAGTTTATTCATAATTTCTTCATTTGTTATATATGCTGGTAAATGCAAGAATGAGACAACAATGTCCGTTGTTTCCAACTGTCTCACCTCACATAACTTTCCTTTGATTAGTATTCCTTCTAAAGTTTCTTCTGTTGTTTTTTTATCCACCAGTGTGAGCTCATACTCATTTGTTTGTCTTGGCCTAAATGCCAGCAATTTTCCATGTCCTACTGTATTTATGACTTCTTTCATTATTTCCGTTAAGCTGATATTTTCGAGACATGCTGTTTCCAGGATCACTGTTTGTTCTTTGACATAGACTTCTGATTTCTTTTGTTGTCCACTGCTTCTTTCCTTTCCACTGTTGTTATCCACATTATCAGTTCCGGTTGTTAATCTCTCGTTCGAATCCATTTTTCTTTTTCGTTGTTCCATTCCTGTGTCTGTGTCTGGTGTATCCTCCATTTTATCCAAAAATTATGCAAAAACAAGCTGCTCCCCGAGCAGCAAAACTGCTGGGGAGCTACAATCAAAACAAAGTTTTAACTTAAAGTCCACTTAATTGTAATTCTGACTAAAAATATTAACAAAAAACTGTCAAACAAACTGGGAGAGCCTTTCCCTCCCAAACTGCACAGGTCAAAGGTTGCTTCCTGTCACCACTAGGAGGCGCTATCAGGCGTTCCCAAGGTGGTTTGGCCGTAAGCGAAAGAAGCTGGATTTAAAGGCCTGTTATAGCTAGTCAGCCAGCTATCTGAGTGCTAGCCAGCTATCTGGGCTGGAATTACATTGGAAGGCCTTTTTTAGATAGATAGATAGATAGATAGATAGATAGATAGATAGATAGATAGATAGATAGATAGATAGATAGATAGATAGATAGATAGATAGATAGATAGATAGATAGATAGATAGATAGATAGATAGATAGATAGATAGATAGATAGATAGATAGATAGATAGATAGATCCTTTATTATGCTAGCTAACTGCTAAATGACACTTCATGAATGGGGCTGAAACTCAAAAATAAAAAGCTTACAGCACTCAGTATTCCCAGGCAGTCTCCCATCTAGGTACTGACTGAGCCCAACCCTGCTTGGCTTCTGAGATCGGACGAGATCAGGCATTCCCAAGGTGGTTTGGCCGTAAGCGAAAGAAGCTGGATTTAAAGGCCTGTTATAGCTAGTCAGCCAGCTATCTGAGTGCTAGCCAGCTATCTGGGCTGGAATTACATTGGAAGGCCTTTCATAGATTAGATAGATAGATAGATAGATAGATAGATAGATAGATAGATAGATAGATAGATAGATAGATAGATAGATAGATAGATAGATAGATAGATAGATAGATAGATAGATAGATAGATAGATAGATAGATAGATAGATAGATCCTTTATTATGCTAGCTAACTGCTAAATGACACTTCATGAATGGGGCTGAAACTCAAAAATAAAAAGCTTACAGCACTCAGTATTCCCAGGCAGTCTCCCATCTAGGTACTGACTGAGCCCAACCCTGCTTGGCTTCTGAGATCGGACGAGATCAGGCGTTCCCAAGGTGGTTTGGCCGTAAGCGAAAGAAGCTGGATTTAAAGGCCTGTTATAGCTAGTCAGCCAGCTATCTGAGTGCTAGCCAGCTATCTGGGCTGGAATTACATTGGAAGGCCTTTTTTAGATAGATAGATAGATAGATAGATAGATAGATAGATAGATAGATAGATAGATAGATAGATAGATAGATAGATAGATAGATAGATAGATAGATAGATAGATAGATAGATAGATAGATAGATAGATAGATAGATCCTTTATTATGCTAGCTAACTGCTAAATGACACTTCATGAATGGGGCTGAAACTCAAAAATAAAAAGCTTACAGCACTCAGTATTCCCAGGCAGTCTCCCATCTAGGTACTGACTGAGCCCAACCCTGCTTGGCTTCTGAGATCGGACGAGATCAGGCATTCCCAAGGTGGTTTGGCCGTAAGCGAAAGAAGCTGGATTTAAAGGCCTGTTATAGCTAGTCAGCCAGCTATCTGAGTGCTAGCCAGCTATCTGGGCTGGAATTACATTGGAAGGCCTTTCATAGATTAGATAGATAGATAGATAGATAGATAGATAGATAGATAGATAGATAGATAGATAGATAGATAGATAGATAGATAGATAGATAGATAGATAGATAGATAGATAGATAGATCCTTTATTATGCTAGCTAACTGCTAAATGACACTTCATGAATGGGGCTGAAACTCAAAAATAAAAAGCTTACAGCACTCAGTATTCCCAGGCAGTCTCCCATCTAGGTACTGACTGAGCCCAACCCTGCTTGGCTTCTGAGATCGGACGAGATCAGGCGTTCCCAAGGTGGTTTGGCCGTAAGCGAAAGAAGCTGGATTTAAAGGCCTGTTATAGCTAGTCAGCCAGCTATCTGAGTGCTAGCCAGCTATCTGGGCAGGAATTACATTGGAAGGCCTTTCATAGATTAGATAGATAGATAGATAGATAGATAGATAGATAGATAGATAGATAGATAGATAGATAGATAGATAGATAGATAGATAGATAGATAGATAGATAGATAGATAGATAGATAGATAGATAGATAGATAGATCCTTTATTATGCTAGCTAACTGCTAAATGACACTTCATGAATGGGGCTGAAACTCAAAAATAAAAAGCTTACAACACTCAGTATTCCCAGGCAGTCTCCCATCTAGGTACTGACTGAGCCCAACCCTGCTTGGCTTCTGAGATCGGACGAGATCAGGCATTCCCAAGGTGGTTTAGCCGTAAGCGAAAGAAGCTGGATTTAAAGGCCTGTTATAGCTAGTCAGCCAGCTATCTGAGTGCTAGCCAGCTATCTGGGCTGGAATTACATTGGAAGGCATTTTTTAGATAGATAGATAGATAGATAGATAGATAGATAGATAGATAGATAGATAGATAGATAGATAGATAGATAGATAGATAGATAGATAGATAGATAGATAGATAGATAGATAGATAGATAGATAGATAGATAGATCCTTTATTATGCTAGCTAACTGCTAAATGACACTTCATGAATGGGGCTGAAACTCAAAAATAAAAAGCTTACAGCACTCAGTATTCCCAGGCAGTCTCCCATCTAGGTACTGACTGAGCCCAACCCTGCTTGGCTTCTGAGATCGGACGAGATCAGGCATTCCCAAGGTGGTTTGGCCGTAAGCGAAAGAAGCTGGATTTAAAGGCCTGTTATAGCTAGTCAGCCAGCTATCTGAGTGCTAGCCAGCTATCTGGGCTGGAATTACATTGGAAGGCCTTTCATAGATTAGATAGATAGATAGATAGATAGATAGATAGATAGATAGATAGATAGATAGATAGATAGATAGATAGATAGATAGATAGATAGATAGATAGATAGATAGATAGATAGATAGATAGATAGATAGATAGATAGATCCTTTATTATGCTAGCTAACTGCTAAATGACACTTCATGAATGGGGCTGAAACTCAAAAATAAAAAGCTTACAGCACTCAGTATTCCCAGGCAGTCTCCCATCTAGGTACTGACTGAGCCCAACCCTGCTTGGCTTCTGAGATCGGACGAGATCAGGCGTTCCCAAGGTGGTTTGGCCGTAAGCGAAAGAAGCTGGATTTAAAGGCCTGTTATAGCTAGTCAGCCAGCTATCTGAGTGCTAGCCAGCTATCTGGGCTGGAATTACATTGGAAGGCCTTTTTTAGATAGATAGATAGATAGATAGATAGATAGATAGATAGATAGATAGATAGATAGATAGATAGATAGATAGATAGATAGATAGATAGATAGATAGATAGATAGATAGATAGATAGATAGATAGATAGATAGATAGATAGATAGATAGATAGATAGATAGATCCTTTATTATGCTAGCTAACTGCTAAATGACACTTCATGAATGGGGCTGAAACTCAAAAATAAAAAGCTTACAGCACTCAGTATTCCCAGGCAGTCTCCCATCTAGGTACTGACTGAGCCCAACCCTGCTTGGCTTCTGAGATCGGACGAGATCAGGCATTCCCAAGGTGGTTTGGCCGTAAGCGAAAGAAGCTGGATTTAAAGGCCTGTTATAGCTAGTCAGCCAGCTATCTGAGTGCTAGCCAGCTATCTGGGCTGGAATTACATTGGAAGGCCTTTCATAGATTAGATAGATAGATAGATAGATAGATAGATAGATAGATAGATAGATAGATAGATAGATAGATAGATAGATAGATAGATAGATAGATAGATAGATAGATAGATAGATAGATAGATAGATCCTTTATTATGCTAGCTAACTGCTAAATGACACTTCATGAATGGGGCTGAAACTCAAAAATAAAAAGCTTACAGCACTCAGTATTCCCAGGCAGTCTCCCATCTAGGTACTGACTGAGCCCAACCCTGCTTGGCTTCTGAGATCGGACGAGATCAGGCGTTCCCAAGGTGGTTTGGCCGTAAGCGAAAGAAGCTGGATTTAAAGGCCTGTTATAGCTAGTCAGCCAGCTATCTGAGTGCTAGCCAGCTATCTGGGCTGGAATTACATTGGAAGGCCTTTTTTAGATAGATAGATAGATAGATAGATAGATAGATAGATAGATAGATAGATAGATAGATAGATAGATAGATAGATAGATAGATAGATAGATAGATAGATAGATAGATAGATAGATAGATAGATAGATAGATAGATAGATCCTTTATTATGCTAGCTAACTGCTAAATGACACTTCATGAATGGGGCTGAAACTCAAAAATAAAAAGCTTACAGCACTCAGTATTCCCAGGCAGTCTCCCATCTAGGTACTGACTGAGCCCAACCCTGCTTGGCTTCTGAGATCGGACGAGATCAGGCATTCCCAAGGTGGTTTGGCCGTAAGCGAAAGAAGCTGGATTTAAAGGCCTGTTATAGCTAGTCAGCCAGCTATCTGAGTGCTAGCCAGCTATCTGGGCTGGAATTACATTGGAAGGCCTTTCATAGATTAGATAGATAGATAGATAGATAGATAGATAGATAGATAGATAGATAGATAGATAGATAGATAGATAGATAGATAGATAGATAGATAGATAGATAGATAGATAGATAGATAGATAGATCCTTTATTATGCTAGCTAACTGCTAAATGACACTTCATGAATGGGGCTGAAACTCAAAAATAAAAAGCTTACAGCACTCAGTATTCCCAGGCAGTCTCCCATCTAGGTACTGACTGAGCCCAACCCTGCTTGGCTTCTGAGATCGGACGAGATCAGGCGTTCCCAAGGTGGTTTGGCCGTAAGCGAAAGAAGCTGGATTTAAAGGCCTGTTATAGCTAGTCAGCCAGCTATCTGAGTGCTAGCCAGCTATCTGGGCAGGAATTACATTGGAAGGCCTTTCATAGATTAGATAGATAGATAGATAGATAGATAGATAGATAGATAGATAGATAGATAGATAGATAGATAGATAGATAGATAGATAGATAGATAGATAGATAGATAGATAGATAGATAGATCCTTTATTATGCTAGCTAACTGCTAAATGACACTTCATGAATGGGGCTGAAACTCAAAAATAAAAAGCTTACAACACTCAGTATTCCCAGGCAGTCTCCCATCTAGGTACTGACTGAGCCCAACCCTGCTTGGCTTCTGAGATCGGACGAGATCAGGCATTCCCAAGGTGGTTTAGCCGTAAGCGAAAGAAGCTGGATTTAAAGGCCTGTTATAGCTAGTCAGCCAGCTATCTGAGTGCTAGCCAGCTATCTGGGCTGGAATTACATTGGAAGGCATTTTTTAGATAGATAGATAGATAGATAGATAGATAGATAGATAGATAGATAGATAGATAGATAGATAGATAGATAGATAGATAGATAGATAGATAGATAGATAGATAGATAGATAGATAGATAGATAGATAGATCCTTTATTATGCTAGCTAACTGCTAAATGACACTTCATGAATGGGGCTGAAACTCAAAAATAAAAAGCTTACAGCACTCAGTATTCCCAGGCAGTCTCCCATCTAGGTACTGACTGAGCCCAACCCTGCTTGGCTTCTGAGATCGGACGAGATCAGGCATTCCCAAGGTGGTTTGGCCGTAAGCGAAAGAAGCTGGATTTAAAGGCCTGTTATAGCTAGTCAGCCAGCTATCTGAGTGCTAGCCAGCTATCTGGGCTGGAATTACATTGGAAGGCCTTTCATAGATTAGATAGATAGATAGATAGATAGATAGATAGATAGATAGATAGATAGATAGATAGATAGATAGATAGATAGATAGATAGATAGATAGATAGATAGATAGATAGATAGATAGATAGATAGATAGATAGATAGATCCTTTATTATGCTAGCTAACTGCTAAATGACACTTCATGAATGGGGCTGAAACTCAAAAATAAAAAGCTTACAGCACTCAGTATTCCCAGGCAGTCTCCCATCTAGGTACTGACTGAGCCCAACCCTGCTTGGCTTCTGAGATCGGACGAGATCAGGCGTTCCCAAGGTGGTTTGGCCGTAAGCGAAAGAAGCTGGATTTAAAGGCCTGTTATAGCTAGTCAGCCAGCTATCTGAGTGCTAGCCAGCTATCTGGGCTGGAATTACATTGGAAGGCCTTTTTTAGATAGATAGATAGATAGATAGATAGATAGATAGATAGATAGATAGATAGATAGATAGATAGATAGATAGATAGATAGATAGATAGATAGATAGATAGATAGATAGATAGATAGATAGATAGATAGATAGATCCTTTATTATGCTAGCTAACTGCTAAATGACACTTCATGAATGGGGCTGAAACTCAAAAATAAAAAGCTTACAGCACTCAGTATTCCCAGGCAGTCTCCCATCTAGGTACTGACTGAGCCCAACCCTGCTTGGCTTCTGAGATCGGACGAGATCAGGCGTTCCCAAGGTGGTTTGGCCGTAAGCGAAAGAAGCTGGATTTAAAGGCCTGTTATAGCTAGTCAGCCAGCTATCTGAGTGCTAGCCAGCTATCTGGGCTGGAATTACATTGGAAGGCCTTTTTTAGATAGATAGATAGATAGATAGATAGATAGATAGATAGATAGATAGATAGATAGATAGATAGATAGATAGATAGATAGATAGATAGATAGATAGATAGATAGATAGATAGATAGATAGATAGATAGATAGATAGATAGATAGATAGATAGATCCTTTATTATGCTAGCTAACTGCTAAATGACACTTCATGAATGGGGCTGAAACTCAAAAATAAAAAGCTTACAGCACTCAGTATTCCCAGGCAGTCTCCCATCTAGGTACTGACTGAGCCCAACCCTGCTTGGCTTCTGAGATCGGACGAGATCAGGCGTTCCCAAGGTGGTTTGGCCGTAAGCGAAAGAAGCTGGATTTAAAGGCCTGTTATAGCTAGTCAGCCAGCTATCTGAGTGCTAGCCAGCTATCTGGGCTGGAATTACATTGGAAGGCCTTTTTTAGATAGATAGATAGATAGATAGATAGATAGATAGATAGATAGATAGATAGATAGATAGATAGATAGATAGATAGATAGATAGATAGATAGATAGATAGATAGATAGATAGATAGATAGATAGATAGATAGATAGATCCTTTATTATGCTAGCTAACTGCTAAATGACACTTCATGAATGGGGCTGAAACTCAAAAATAAAAAGCTTACAGCACTCAGTATTCCCAGGCAGTCTCCCATCTAGGTACTGACTGAGCCCAACCCTGCTTGGCTTCTGAGATCGGACGAGATCAGGCATTCCCAAGGTGGTTTGGCCGTAAGCGAAAGAAGCTGGATTTAAAGGCCTGTTATAGCTAGTCAGCCAGCTATCTGAGTGCTAGCCAGCTATCTGGGCTGGAATTACATTGGAAGGCCTTTTTTAGATAGATAGATAGATAGATAGATAGATAGATAGATAGATAGATAGATAGATAGATAGATAGATAGATAGATAGATAGATAGATAGATAGATAGATAGATAGATAGATAGATAGATAGATAGATAGATAGATAGATAGATCCTTTATTATGCTAGCTAACTGCTAAATGACACTTCATGAATGGGGCTGAAACTCAAAAATAAAAAGCTTACAGCACTCAGTATTCCCAGGCAGTCTCCCATCTAGGTACTGACTGAGCCCAACCCTGCTTGGCTTCTGAGATCGGACGAGATCAGGCGTTCCCAAGGTGGTTTGGCCGTAAGCGAAAGAAGCTGGATTTAAAGGCCTGTTATAGCTAGTCAGCCAGCTATCTGAGTGCTAGCCAGCTATCTGGGCTGGAATTACATTGGAAGGCCTTTTTTAGATAGATAGATAGATAGATAGATAGATAGATAGATAGATAGATAGATAGATAGATAGATAGATAGATAGATAGATAGATAGATAGATAGATAGATAGATAGATAGATAGATAGATAGATAGATAGATCCTTTATTATGCTAGCTAACTGCTAAATGACACTTCATGAATGGGGCTGAAACTCAAAAATAAAAAGCTTACAGCACTCAGTATTCCCAGGGCAGTCTCCCATCTAGGTACTGACTGAGCCCAACCCTGCTTGGCTTCTGAGATCGGACGAGATCAGGCGTTCCCAAGGTGGTTTGGCCGTAAGCGAAAGAAGCTGGATTTAAAGGCCTGTTATAGCTAGTCAGCCAGCTATCTGAGTGCTAGCCAGCTATCTGGGCTGGAATTACATTGGAAGGCCTTTTTTAGATAGATAGATAGATAGATAGATAGATAGATAGATAGATAGATAGATAGATAGATAGTTAGATAGATAGATAGATAGATAGATAGATAGATAGATAGATAGATAGATAGATAGATAGATAGATAGATAGATAGATAGATAGATCCTTTATTATGCTAGCTAACTGCTAAATGACACTTCATGAATGGGGCTGAAACTCAAAAATAAAAAGCTTACAGCACTCAGTATTCCCAGGCAGTCTCCCATCTAGGTACTGACTGAGCCCAACCCTGCTTGGCTTCTGAGATCGGACGAGATCAGGCGTTCCCAAGGTGGTTTGGCCGTAAGCGAAAGAAGCTGGATTTAAAGGCCTGTTATAGCTAGTCAGCCAGCTATCTGAGTGCTAGCCAGCTATCTGGGCTGGAATTACATTGGAAGGCCTTTTTTAGATAGATAGATAGATAGATAGATAGATAGATAGATAGATAGATAGATAGATAGATAGATAGATAGATAGATAGATAGATAGATAGATAGATAGATAGATAGATAGATAGATAGATAGATAGATAGATAGATAGATAGATCCTTTATTATGCTAGCTAACTGCTAAATGACACTTCATGAATGGGGCTGAAACTCAAAAATAAAAAGCTTACAGCACTCAGTATTCCCAGGCAGTCTCCCATCTAGGTACTGACTGAGCCCAACCCTGCTTGGCTTCTGAGATCGGACGAGATCAGGCATTCCCAAGGTGGTTTGGCCGTAAGCGAAAGAAGCTGGATTTAAAGGCCTGTTATAGCTAGTCAGCCAGCTATCTGAGTGCTAGCCAGCTATCTGGGCTGGAATTACATTGGAAGGCCTTTTTTAGATCGATAGATAGATAGATAGATAGATAGATAGATAGATAGATAGATAGATAGATAGATAGATAGATAGATAGATAGATAGATAGATAGATAGATAGATAGATAGATAGATAGATAGATAGATCCTTTATTATGCTAGCTAACTGCTAAATGACACTTCATGAATGGGGCTGAAACTCAAAAATAAAAAGCTTACAGCACTCAGTATTCCCAGGCAGTCTCCCATCTAGGTACTGACTGAGCCCAACCCTGCTTGGCTTCTGAGATCGGACGAGATCAGGCATTCCCAAGGTGGTTTGGCCGTAAGCGAAAGAAGCTGGATTTAAAGGCCTGTTATAGCTAGTCAGCCAGCTATCTGAGTGCTAGCCAGCTATCTGGGCTGGAATTACATTGGAAGGCCTTTTTTAGATAGATAGATAGATAGATAGATAGATAGATAGATAGATAGATAGATAGATAGATAGATAGATAGATAGATAGATAGATAGATAGATAGATAGATAGATAGATAGATAGATAGATCCTTTATTATGCTAGCTAACTGCTAAATGACACTTCATGAATGGGGCTGAAACTCAAAAATAAAAAGCTTACAGCACTCAGTATTCCCAGGCAGTCTCCCATCTAGGTACTGACTGAGCCCAACCCTGCTTGGCTTCTGAGATCGGACGAGATCAGGCGTTCCCAAGGTGGTTTGGCCGTAAGCGAAAGAAGCTGGATTTAAAGGCCTGTTATAGCTAGTCAGCCAGCTATCTGAGTGCTAGCCAGCTATCTGGGCTGGAATTACATTGGAAGGCCTTTTTTAGATAGATAGATAGATAGATAGATAGATAGATAGATAGATAGATAGATAGATAGATAGATAGATAGATAGATAGATAGATAGATAGATAGATAGATAGATAGATAGATAGATAGATAGATAGATAGATAGATAGATAGATAGATCCTTTATTATGCTAGCTAACTGCTAAATGACACTTCATGAATGGGGCTGAAACTCAAAAATAAAAAGCTTACAGCACTCAGTATTCCCAGGCAGTCTCCCATCTAGGTACTGACTGAGCCCAACCCTGCTTGGCTTCTGAGATCGGACGAGATCAGGCGTTCCCAAGGTGGTTTGGCCGTAAGCGAAAGAAGCTGGATTTAAAGGCCTGTTATAGCTAGTCAGCCAGCTATCTGAGTGCTAGCCAGCTATCTGGGCTGGAATTACATTGGAAGGCCTTTTTTAGATAGATAGATAGATAGATAGATAGATAGATAGATAGATAGATAGATAGATAGATAGATAGATAGTTAGATAGATAGATAGATAGATAGATAGATAGATAGATAGATAGATAGATAGATAGATAGATAGATAGATAGATAGATAGATCCTTTATTATGCTAGCTAACTGCTAAATGACACTTCATGAATGGGGCTGAAACTCAAAAATAAAAAGCTTACAGCACTCAGTATTCCCAGGCAGTCTCCCATCTAGGTACTGACTGAGCCCAACCCTGCTTGGCTTCTGAGATCGGACGAGATCAGGCGTTCCCAAGGTGGTTTGGCCGTAAGCGAAAGAAGCTGGATTTAAAGGCCTGTTATAGCTAGTCAGCCAGCTATCTGAGTGCTAGCCAGCTATCTGGGCTGGAATTACATTGGAAGGCCTTTTTTAGATAGATAGATAGATAGATAGATAGATAGATAGATAGATAGATAGATAGATAGATAGATAGATAGATAGATAGATAGATAGATAGATAGATAGATAGATAGATAGATAGATAGATAGATAGATAGATAGATAGATAGATAGATAGATCCTTTATTATGCTAGCTAACTGCTAAATGACACTTCATGAATGGGGCTGAAACTCAAAAATAAAAAGCTTACAGCACTCAGTATTCCCAGGCAGTCTCCCATCTAGGTACTGACTGAGCCCAACCCTGCTTGGCTTCTGAGATCGGACGAGATCAGGCATTCCCAAGGTGGTTTGGCCGTAAGCGAAAGAAGCTGGATTTAAAGGCCTGTTATAGCTAGTCAGCCAGCTATCTGAGTGCTAGCCAGCTATCTGGGCTGGAATTACATTGGAAGGCCTTTTTTAGATCGATAGATAGATAGATAGATAGATAGATAGATAGATAGATAGATAGATAGATAGATAGATAGATAGATAGATAGATAGATAGATAGATAGATAGATAGATAGATAGATAGATAGATAGATAGATAGATAGATCCTTTATTATGCTAGCTAACTGCTAAATGACACTTCATGAATGGGGCTGAAACTCAAAAATAAAAAGCTTACAGCACTCAGTATTCCCAGGCAGTCTCCCATCTAGGTACTGACTGAGCCCAACCCTGCTTGGCTTCTGAGATCGGACGAGATCAGGCGTTCCCAAGGTGGTTTGGCCGTAAGCGAAAGAAGCTGGATTTAAAGGCCTGTTATAGCTAGTCAGCCAGCTATCTGAGTGCTAGCCAGCTATCTGGGCTGGAATTACATTGGAAGGCCTTTTTTAGATAGATAGATAGATAGATAGATAGATAGATAGATAGATAGATAGATAGATAGATAGATAGATAGATAGATAGATAGATAGATAGATAGATAGATAGATAGATAGATAGATAGATAGATAGATAGATAGATCCTTTATTATGCTAGCTAACTGCTAAATGACACTTCATGAATGGGGCTGAAACTCAAAAATAAAAAGCTTACAGCACTCAGTATTCCCAGGCAGTCTCCCATCTAGGTACTGACTGAGCCCAACCCTGCTTGGCTTCTGAGATCGGACGAGATCAGGCGTTCCCAAGGTGGTTTGGCCGTAAGCGAAAGAAGCTGGATTTAAAGGCCTGTTATAGCTAGTCAGCCAGCTATCTGAGTGCTAGCCAGCTATCTGGGCTGGAATTACATTGGAAGGCCTTTTTTAGATAGATAGATAGATAGATAGATAGATAGATAGATAGATAGATAGATAGATAGATAGATAGATAGATAGATAGATAGATAGATAGATAGATAGATAGATAGATAGATAGATAGATAGATAGATAGATAGATCCTTTATTATGCTAGCTAACTGCTAAATGACACTTCATGAATGGGGCTGAAACTCAAAAATAAAAAGCTTACAGCACTCAGTATTCCCAGGCAGTCTCCCATCTAGGTACTGACTGAGCCCAACCCTGCTTGGCTTCTGAGATCGGACGAGATCAGGCGTTCCCAAGGTGGTTTGGCCGTAAGCGAAAGAAGCTGGATTTAAAGGCCTGTTATAGCTAGTCAGCCAGCTATCTGAGTGCTAGCCAGCTATCTGGGCTGGAATTACATTGGAAGGCCTTTTTTAGATAGATAGATAGATAGATAGATAGATAGATAGATAGATAGATAGATAGATAGATAGATAGATAGATAGATAGATAGATAGATAGATAGATAGATAGATAGATAGATAGATCCTTTATTATGCTAGCTAACTGCTAAATGACACTTCATGAATGGGGCTGAAACTCAAAAATAAAAAGCTTACAGCACTCAGTATTCCCAGGCAGTCTCCCATCTAGGTACTGACTGAGCCCAACCCTGCTTGGCTTCTGAGATCGGACGAGATCAGGCGTTCCCAAGGTGGTTTGGCCGTAAGCGAAAGAAGCTGGATTTAAAGGCCTGTTATAGCTAGTCAGCCAGCTATCTGAGTGCTAGCCAGCTATCTGGGCTGGAATTACATTGGAAGGCCTTTTTTAGATAGATAGATAGATAGATAGATAGATAGATAGATAGATAGATAGATAGATAGATAGATAGATAGATAGATAGATAGATAGATAGATAGATAGATAGATAGATAGATAGATAGATAGATAGATAGATAGATAGATCCTTTATTATGCTAGCTAACTGCTAAATGACACTTCATGAATGGGGCTGAAACTCAAAAATAAAAAGCTTACAGCACTCAGTATTCCCAGGCAGTCTCCCATCTAGGTACTGACTGAGCCCAACCCTGCTTGCTTCTGAGATCGGACGAGATCAGGCGTTCCCAAGGTGGTTTGGCCGTAAGCGAAAGAAGCTGGATTTAAAGGCCTGTTATAGCTAGTCAGCCAGCTATCTGAGTGCTAGCCAGCTATCTGGGCTGGAATTACATTGGAAGGCCTTTTTTAGATAGATAGATAGATAGATAGATAGATAGATAGATAGATAGATAGATAGATAGATAGATAGATAGATAGATAGATAGATAGATAGATAGATAGATAGATAGATAGATAGATAGATAGATCCTTTATTATGCTAGCTAACTGCTAAATGACACTTCATGAATGGGGCTGAAACTCAAAAATAAAAAGCTTACAGCACTCAGTATTCCCAGGCAGTCTCCCATCTAGGTACTGACTGAGCCCAACCCTGCTTGGCTTCTGAGATCGGACGAGATCAGGCGTTCCCAAGGTGGTTTGGCCGTAAGCGAAAGAAGCTGGATTTAAAGGCCTGTTATAGCTAGTCAGCCAGCTATCTGAGTGCTAGCCAGCTATCTGGGCTGGAATTACATTGGAAGGCCTTTTTTAGATAGATAGATAGATAGATAGATAGATAGATAGATAGATAGATAGATAGATAGATAGATAGATAGATAGATAGATAGATAGATAGATAGATAGATAGATAGATAGATAGATAGATCCTTTATTATGCTAGCTAACTGCTAAATGACACTTCATGAATGGGGCTGAAACTCAAAAATAAAAAGCTTACAGCACTCAGTATTCCCAGGCAGTCTCCCATCTAGGTACTGACTGAGCCCAACCCTGCTTGGCTTCTGAGATCGGACGAGATCAGGCGTTCCCAAGGTGGTTTGGCCGTAAGCGAAAGAAGCTGGATTTAAAGGCCTGTTATAGCTAGTCAGCCAGCTATCTGAGTGCTAGCCAGCTATCTGGGCTGGAATTACATTGGAAGGCCTTTTTTAGATAGATAGATAGATAGATAGATAGATAGATAGATAGATAGATAGATAGATAGATAGATAGATAGATAGATAGATAGATAGATAGATAGATAGATAGATAGATAGATAGATAGATAGATAGATAGATAGATAGATAGATCCTTTATTATGCTAGCTAACTGCTAAATGACACTTCATGAATGGGGCTGAAACTCAAAAATAAAAAGCTTACAGCACTCAGTATTCCCAGGCAGTCTCCCATCTAGGTACTGACTGAGCCCAACCCTGCTTGGCTTCTGAGATCGGACGAGATCAGGCATTCCCAAGGTGGTTTGGCCGTAAGCGAAAGAAGCTGGATTTAAAGGCCTGTTATAGCTAGTCAGCCAGCTATCTGAGTGCTAGCCAGCTATCTGGGCTGGAATTACATTGGAAGGCCTTTTTTAGATCGATAGATAGATAGATAGATAGATAGATAGATAGATAGATAGATAGATAGATAGATAGATAGATAGATAGATAGATAGATAGATAGATAGATAGATAGATAGATAGATAGATAGATAGATAGATAGATAGATAGATAGATCCTTTATTATGCTAGCTAACTGCTAAATGACACTTCATGAATGGGGCTGAAACTCAAAAATAAAAAGCTTACAGCACTCAGTATTCCCAGGCAGTCTCCCATCTAGGTACTGACTGAGCCCAACCCTGCTTGGCTTCTGAGATCGGACGAGATCAGGCGTTCCCAAGGTGGTTTGGCCGTAAGCGAAAGAAGCTGGATTTAAAGGCCTGTTATAGCTAGTCAGCCAGCTATCTGAGTGCTAGCCAGCTATCTGGGCTGGAATTACATTGGAAGGCCTTTTTTAGATAGATAGATAGATAGATAGATAGATAGATAGATAGATAGATAGATAGATAGATAGATAGATAGATAGATAGATAGATAGATAGATAGATAGATAGATAGATAGATAGATAGATAGATAGATAGATCCTTTATTATGCTAGCTAACTGCTAAATGACACTTCATGAATGGGGCTGAAACTCAAAAATAAAAAGCTTACAGCACTCAGTATTCCCAGGCAGTCTCCCATCTAGGTACTGACTGAGCCCAACCCTGCTTGGCTTCTGAGATCGGACGAGATCAGGCGTTCCCAAGGTGGTTTGGCCGTAAGCGAAAGAAGCTGGATTTAAAGGCCTGTTATAGCTAGTCAGCCAGCTATCTGAGTGCTAGCCAGCTATCTGGGCTGGAATTACATTGGAAGGCCTTTTTTAGATAGATAGATAGATAGATAGATAGATAGATAGATAGATAGATAGATAGATAGATAGATAGATAGATAGATAGATAGATAGATAGATAGATAGATAGATAGATAGATAGATAGATAGATAGATAGATCCTTTATTATGCTAGCTAACTGCTAAATGACACTTCATGAATGGGGCTGAAACTCAAAAATAAAAAGCTTACAGCACTCAGTATTCCCAGGCAGTCTCCCATCTAGGTACTGACTGAGCCCAACCCTGCTTGGCTTCTGAGATCGGACGAGATCAGGCGTTCCCAAGGTGGTTTGGCCGTAAGCGAAAGAAGCTGGATTTAAAGGCCTGTTATAGCTAGTCAGCCAGCTATCTGAGTGCTAGCCAGCTATCTGGGCTGGAATTACATTGGAAGGCCTTTTTTAGATAGATAGATAGATAGATAGATAGATAGATAGATAGATAGATAGATAGATAGATAGATAGATAGATAGATAGATAGATAGATAGATAGATAGATAGATAGATAGATAGATAGATAGATAGATAGATAGATAGATAGATCCTTTATTATGCTAGCTAACTGCTAAATGACACTTCATGAATGGGGCTGAAACTCAAAAATAAAAAGCTTACAGCACTCAGTATTCCCAGGCAGTCTCCCATCTAGGTACTGACTGAGCCCAACCCTGCTTGGCTTCTGAGATCGGACGAGATCAGGCGTTCCCAAGGTGGTTTGGCCGTAAGCGAAAGAAGCTGGATTTAAAGGCCTGTTATAGCTAGTCAGCCAGCTATCTGAGTGCTAGCCAGCTATCTGGGCTGGAATTACATTGGAAGGCCTTTTTTAGATAGATAGATAGATAGATAGATAGATAGATAGATAGATAGATAGATAGATAGATAGATAGATAGATAGATAGATAGATAGATAGATAGATAGATAGATAGATAGATAGATAGATAGATAGATAGATAGATAGATAGATAGATAGATAGATAGATCCTTTATTATGCTAGCTAACTGCTAAATGACACTTCATGAATGGGGCTGAAACTCAAAAATAAAAAGCTTACAGCACTCAGTATTCCCAGGCAGTCTCCCATCTAGGTACTGACTGAGCCCAACCCTGCTTGGCTTCTGAGATCGGACGAGATCAGGCGTTCCCAAGGTGGTTTGGCCGTAAGCGAAAGAAGCTGGATTTAAAGGCCTGTTATAGCTAGTCAGCCAGCTATCTGAGTGCTAGCCAGCTATCTGGGCTGGAATTACATTGGAAGGCCTTTTTTAGATAGATAGATAGATAGATAGATAGATAGATAGATAGATAGATAGATAGATAGATAGATAGATAGATAGATAGATAGATAGATAGATAGATAGATAGATAGATAGATAGATAGATAGATAGATAGATAGATAGATAGATAGATCCTTTATTATGCTAGCTAACTGCTAAATGACACTTCATGAATGGGGCTGAAACTCAAAAATAAAAAGCTTACAGCACTCAGTATTCCCAGGCAGTCTCCCATCTAGGTACTGACTGAGCCCAACCCTGCTTGGCTTCTGAGATCGGACGAGATCAGGCGTTCCCAAGGTGGTTTGGCCGTAAGCGAAAGAAGCTGGATTTAAAGGCCTGTTATAGCTAGTCAGCCAGCTATCTGAGTGCTAGCCAGCTATCTGGGCTGGAATTACATTGGAAGGCCTTTTTTAGATAGATAGATAGATAGATAGATAGATAGATAGATAGATAGATAGATAGATAGATAGATAGATAGATAGATAGATAGATAGATAGATAGATAGATAGATAGATAGATAGATAGATAGATAGATAGATAGATAGATAGATCCTTTATTATGCTAGCTAACTGCTAAATGACACTTCATGAATGGGGCTGAAACTCAAAAATAAAAAGCTTACAGCACTCAGTATTCCCAGGCAGTCTCCCATCTAGGTACTGACTGAGCCCAACCCTGCTTGGCTTCTGAGATCGGACGAGATCAGGCGTTCCCAAGGTGGTTTGGCCGTAAGCGAAAGAAGCTGGATTTAAAGGCCTGTTATAGCTAGTCAGCCAGCTATCTGAGTGCTAGCCAGCTATCTGGGCTGGAATTACATTGGAAGGCCTTTTTAATAGATAGATAGATAGATAGATAGATAGATAGATAGATAGATAGATAGATAGATAGATAGATAGATAGATAGATAGATAGATAGATAGATAGATAGATAGATAGATAGATAGATAGATAGATAGATCCTTTATTATGCTAGCTAACTGCTAAATGACACTTCATGAATGGGGCTGAAACTCAAAAATAAAAAGCTTACAGCACTCAGTATTCCCAGGCAGTCTCCCATCTAGGTACTGACTGAGCCCAACCCTGCTTGGCTTCTGAGATCGGACGAGATCAGGCGTTCCCAAGGTGGTTTGGCCGTAAGCGAAAGAAGCTGGATTTAAAGGCCTGTTATAGCTAGTCAGCCAGCTATCTGAGTGCTAGCCAGCTATCTGGGCTGGAATTACATTGGAAGGCCTTTTTTAGATAGATAGATAGATAGATAGATAGATAGATAGATAGATAGATAGATAGATAGATAGATAGATAGATAGATAGATAGATAGATAGATAGATAGATAGATAGATAGATAGATAGATAGATAGATAGATAGATAGATAGATCCTTTATTATGCTAGCTAACTGCTAAATGACACTTCATGAATGGGGCTGAAACTCAAAAATAAAAAGCTTACAGCACTCAGTATTCCCAGGCAGTCTCCCATCTAGGTACTGACTGAGCCCAACCCTGCTTGGCTTCTGAGATCGGACGAGATCAGGCGTTCCCAAGGTGGTTTGGCCGTAAGCGAAAGAAGCTGGATTTAAAGGCCTGTTATAGCTAGTCAGCCAGCTATCTGAGTGCTAGCCAGCTATCTGGGCTGGAATTACATTGGAAGGCCTTTTTTAGATAGATAGATAGATAGATAGATAGATAGATAGATAGATAGATAGATAGATAGATAGATAGACTAGATAGAT